>NC_090349.1:41110627-41396733 GCF_035084215.1 Heptranchias perlo
GCAGTACTGAGGGAATGCTGTTTTGGATGAGGCGTTAAACCAAAGGCCCCGTCTGCCCTCTCGGATGGACTTAAAAGATCCTGTGGCACTATTTTGAAGAAGAGCAGGGGAGTTCCCTCCGGTTTTCCTGGACAATTTTTACCCTTCAACCAACATCACTAAAACAGATTAGCTGGTCATTATCATATTGCTGTTGTGGGACCTTGCTGTGCGCAAATTGGCTGCCGTGTTTCCTACATTCCAACAGTGACTACACTTCAGAAGTACTTCTTTTGGCTTTGGGACGTCCTGATGTTGTGGAAGGCGCTATATAAATGCAAGTTCTTTCTTTTTCTCATGGCTTTGCTCATGGTGAGCTGAATATTTTATTATGATATGAGTGTCATGTAACATAACGCAGAGTGTATTATTCTAAGGTACAGCTGGCTTTAACCTAGCCTGTCCCTCTAAAGCTACGAAACCCGCCTTTATATTGAGCATGTTAGTGTGCCAGCAAAAAATGGATGTCCTCAGCATCCAGTGCCAGGAATCCAGCGAGTTTACTTGGGGTTGCTGCCAGCAACAGACCTGTGCACTAGGAGCTGATGGCACTAAGATAGAACTTAAAATAGTATAGGAGCAGCTTTCCTACATTACAACAGTGACTACACTTCAAAAGTTCTTCATTGGCTGTAAAGCGCTTTGGGACGCCCTGAGGTCGTGAAAGGTGCTATATAAATGCAAATCTGACTTTCTTTCTTTCTCTCTCATATACACTCTGGGCACTGTGAAGCACGACGAACTGAAAATCTCAGACCGGTCAATAGATTAGAGAGATGGAAAGTTTTGGTCTGAATAATATCGTTCTCTGGCTTTGGGTGCTGTGTTCTGACTGTGTGGCAATTACATTCTCACCAACCTCCCCTGAAACCTGAGATCTGTGTGTTTTACGATGCTATGGGAGTGCTGTGCGTAGCAAGCCCTAGATTAGACCAGCGGCACAGCTCAGCACTTGCACGAAACTTCGCTCCTGGATATCTCCGAGGCGTTGAATGATGCAGCAAATAAAATCTGACAGATCCTGTACAGTAGACCATAAATCTGACCATCTGCTACCAAATGTTCAAACGCTCACCGAGGAAGCGCAGATCAAGCAAAGTTTTTACAATGGGGGTTAACCAATTCACTTTAGCTCCAGCTCTGCTTGCTGGTGTATTCTGTGAACCTGGTACAGTGCACTCTTCCAGAGCTGGTTTCGTGCCATTTTGTCTCAACTTATCAGGCAGGGTTTGAGTAGATTGAAAAGTGATACAAAGTCCGACGGCTAATTTATCGTGAAATATAACTTTTTTTATGTTCACAGTAACATGATCGTTTAGAATTACCAAACAGCAAAGGCACTGGTTGGTTTCATATAAACCCGCAAGTAATGAACAGATTGCCAGCCTGGGCAGTAATCTGTCACAGCGGATGTCCATGCAATGAAAATCGGATGGGTTCCATAATGTGTGGGCGATCCGCTCCGCCAGATTAGAAAGAAAAGAAAGAAGAAAGATTTGCATTTTAAAAGTACTTCATTGGCCGTAAAGCACTTTGGGACATCCTGAGGTCATGAAAGGCGCCATATAAAGGCAAGTTCTTCCTTTCTTTCTATGAGCCAAGGACCACCACAGTCTCAGGGGGCTCCTATTGCAACCCAGCAGCCAGTTAGCCACCTCCACCACTAAAGTAGCATCCAGAAAAAGCAGAGGGTAGGGTTACGAACTCACATAAAGAGGACCAAGGCATAGCATGATGGTAAAATGCACATGCTCAATATGGTTTCTTCATTTACAATTTTGACAGCACTAAATACCTTGTTTTTGCAAAGGTTTAGAATTAGCTTCCATCAGCTGACATGAATGGAAGTTTGATGAGTTGTTGTGCATAGAGAAGGGTCTGTGGATGATGCTATCTTTGTTGGGAGGAAAGGTGAAGATGTAGATAGGACTTTTAATGGATGCCCAGATGTGGAAGTCAAAAGAAAGCCTCCTTCGTGAGAGTGAGATGAATGTCTCTTGTAGCTGGCGATGAGTTGTCCTCTGAAGCCCCTTTAGGCTTCTGCCGTTTCTCTTGCTGATCCCCGTTGCCAATAGGGCCCTTCCTCTTCCTTTAAAGTTATAGTACGAACAGATGCTTAGATTCCTGATGCCCTGATTCATCTTCATTGGTCACTCCTATACCTTCTCGAGGACAATGATGTTCTTCTTCAACTTCAATTTCAATAACAGCAACTTGCATTTATGTAGTGCCTTTAATACTTGAGATTTTAGGCGGGGTGACTAAAAGCTAGGTGACAGAGGTAGGTTTTAAGGAACATCTTAAAGACGAAGAAAGGGGTGGAAAGACGGAGAGGTTTAGGGAGGGAATTCCAGAGCTTCAGGCCAAGACGGCAGAAGGCACAGCCACCAATGGCGGAGTGAAGGGACTAGAGGATGCACAAGAAGCCAGAATTGGAGTTACCGAGGAAGGCAACCGAAGTGGGCAGTATAAATGGGTTTGAGATTGAACAACACATGGTTATGGAGTGATAAGGGATTAAAGAATATGGTGAGGTCAGCAAGTGGGTTTGAGATCTATCAAAACGGGATTCATTTTTGTGGGCTCGATGATCTTTCCTTATTTGCAACAATTTCTTGTGTTCGCCACACTTTGAAAAACTAGCCCAAATATTTCATATAAACTATTTTTATTTGAAGTGTTAACTTCTTAACCGAACTGCATATGGTATAACTCAAATAATTGGTTCAATAATGGTGGCTTATGGAACAGCAAACCACGATGACCTCACCCCGTGTTACCAAGCCATCCAGTGGGCCCGTGGATTATGTGGTTCAATGTCAGTCAGCGGTTTTTAAAAATTCATTTTCGGGATATGGACGTCACTGGCAATGCCGGCATTTACTGCCCAGCCCTAGTTGCCTTTACGAAGGTGGTGGTGAGCCTCCTTCTTGAACCGCTGCAGTCCGTGTGGTGAAGGTGCTGTTCGGTAGGGAATTCCCGGATTTTGACCTAGCGATGATGATTTTCTGTTAAATCATCGCTCTTTGCCGTTTATGCCTGATAACGCTCCGTCTGCTTTTAACAGAGCCGTGCCCCCAAGCTCTACTGTAAGATGTCTGCCCAGTATTCGGTATGATATCGTCTCCCAGGTGACGCATCGCCCATAATCTATTTAATCCAGTGGCGTGAGCACTACTAATGGAGCCAGCTAACATTTTGTCAGCACATCAGTAATTACCTCTGTTGCCATAGGAACCAGTAATCCCCGATCAGGAGGAGACTTTTCCTGCGGACTATTCTTGCATATTTTTACTTCTTATTTTTTGTTTGGTGATTTTCCTGAACACGCACAGGAGTGAAAACATACCAAGGAAATTATCAACTAAACTGCTTCGATATTTTGCTAGTTATTAAGAAATGCAGTAGTTACACTGGTTGAGTTTGGCCTGCCTCTTTAATCCCTGGGAGTGATAGTGGGATAGCAGGGTCTCTCCTCCCTCCATATTATCAGGCACGATGGTCTGAAGCCTCCAACGCACCTGATAAGCTCAGCGGAGCCCAATGCAGCTGCCCAGCATGAGGGGTATGAGGCACCTGTGCACAAACCATGGGCAAGGCTCATTGGGACAGTAGTGGGTATCTACATATTGTGACTGGAGCACCTGGGCAGTATTCCAATCACAATGTGCCTGTTCGGTACGGGCACTAAAGACCTTATTTAAAAATAAATCTTCTCTACCTGGCCCTTCAATCTATCCTTTTTCCACCACCACCACCCCCCCCCCCCCCCACAACCCTTTTTATCTCACTCCCCTTCTCTCCTTTTCTTTCTGCCACCATGTCCCATTCTTCAGAAAACCTGCTAGCATCTCAGGGAAGCCAATGGCCCTTTACCAGCTGCTGGTGCTCTGTGGGCAACCAACGGCCCTTTTCCAGCTGCTGGTGCTCTGTGGGCAGGCAACGGCCCTTTACCGCCTGCTGGTGCTCTGTGGGCAACCAACGGCCCTTTTCCAGCTGCTGGTGCTCTGTGGACAGGCAACAGCCCTTTACCGGCTGCTGGTGCTCTGTGGGCAGGCAACGGCCCTTTTCCAGTTGCTGGTGCTCTGTGGGCAGCCTACGGCCCTTTTCCAGCTGCTGGTGCTCTGTGGGCAGCCTACGACCCTTTACTGGCTGCTGGTGCTCTGTGGGCAGCCTACGACCCTTTACTGGCCGCTGCTGCCCAATATTCCATCCCCCCTTCCTCATAAACAATCTGCCAGTAGCGCAAGAACAATATTTAAATAAGTTAACCTTGCATTATTGGGCAAGGTGCGCTCATTTGTGCTCAGGTACACTCTGCATCTGAGGAACAGAGGGCCCATCATCTCAGCACAACTCATCCCGTCTGATCTGCTGCACACATCCTGTAATGTCCCAGCTTTAGAATCCTTACGGCTGTTCCTGGGCTATTGAAGGAGCACTGTCATCATTCACACCTTTTTGGCAAACCTTTTCTCTCTTGTCTACCACTATATGCCAAAGCGTGTCAAATCACAAACCATCACAACTGGACCTGTAGCCATAAGGAGCCGCATTTTACAGAGCGATGCACTGAGATACACAGCTCATCTATATATTGCAGCAAATGAAAGATCTGTAGAGCATATTAATAGGAGACAAGAGTGGAACGCTGACGAACACATTTTAACCTTTCAAGTACTCCAAATAGAATCATAGAAATAGGAAGGAGGCCATTCGGCCCATTGTACCTGTGCCGGCTCTTTGAAAGAGCTATCCAATTTGTCAACTCCTCCCTGCTCTTTCCCCAGAGCCCTGCAAATTTCTCTTTTTCAAGTACATATCCAATATTCATAAGGTATTAGGTTGAATAGGAAAGGTTAGTCCTGAGCATTATTTCAAGTTGAACCGCGACCGTGGAACAAAGAGACATCAGAATATTCTGATCAGGACTGATGTCAGAAAGCACTTCTTCACACATAGTGCTTCATTTTTTTTTTGCATTCGTTCTCGGGTTGTGGGCAGGGCCGACATTTATTGCCCATCCCTGCTTGGCCTGAGAAGTTGGTGATACACCTCAAGTGGAGAATCCAACATGTAGAATGGGAAATCAGCTTAATTTGATAACGCAAAGACCACAAAGACTCATAGAATCATAGAATCATAGAAGTTACAACATGGAAACAGGCCCTTCGGCCCAACATGTCCATGTCGCCCAGTTTATACCACTAAGCTAGTCCCAATTGCCTGCACTTGGCCCATATCCCTCGATACCCATCTTCCCCATGTAACTGTCCAAACATGGGTGATAACGGATAGGCCGCCCGTTTTACACCCTCCCAATTTCCGTTCCTATTGACTTCAGCCATTTTGCTCTCCCGCCATAGACCAATTTCACCCCCATCAGGTTTGATTCCAGGTGTGTCTTCTGACAATGGTGCTCCAACCAAAGTAGAAGCTGAGGAGAAAGAAAGAACTTGCATTTATATAGCACCTTATCACATCCTCGGGAACTCTCAAAGTGCTTTGCAGCCAAATAGATTACTTATGAAGTGTAGTCACTGTTGTTACCTGGGCAAACAGTGTGAAAAGAGTGAAAAAAGTGTGAGAGAGAGCAAGTGATGCTTCAATTGGACAGAACCTTTGCTGTACGTCCTGCCATAAGTCCTGCCCCGTCTCCAGCTCATTGGCTGACACAGCGGTGTCATTAGACACTTTGTAA
Source organism: Heptranchias perlo (assembly GCF_035084215.1). Lineage (NCBI taxonomy): Eukaryota > Metazoa > Chordata > Chondrichthyes > Hexanchiformes > Hexanchidae > Heptranchias > Heptranchias perlo. Next base: position 41,116,368 of record NC_090349.1, read on the forward strand.
TTTCTCTGTGTCTACACTATCAAATCTTTCATTATTTTCAACATCTCAATTAGATCACCCCTCAACCTTCTAAACTCAAGGGAATACAAGCTAGGTTTATACAACCTGGCTTCGTAATTTAACCCTTTAACCCCTGGTATCATTCTGGTGAACTGCGCGATGTCCCTTCCAAGGCCAATATATCTTTCCTGAGATGTGATGCCCAAAACTGAATGCAGCAGTCCAGATGGGGCCTGGCCAAGGTTCTGTACAACTGAAGCATCAGTCTATTTAACAGCAAACAGAACTCATGACCAAAACTACAGCAAAGTCTCCCAATAAAAGCAGGGTTATTTCTCCAGCAAAATGCAATGAGTGGAGGATAGTTACAAAGTTCAAATTATGTGTGTAAAATCAATCCCAGTGCAGTCTCCAGGCATGATTGACGGGGGAATTAACCAATCATCTCTATTCTGGCCGGGACTTGTGGTGTCACTATATGCAGCCGAGAAACTATTTCCTGTGGCAGAGTATTCCAGACTTTTTTTTTATTCGTTCATGGGATGTGGGCATCACTGGCGAGGCCATCGTTTATTGCACATCCCTAATTGCCCTTGAGAAGGTGATGGTGAGCCGCGTTCTTGAACCGCTGCAGTCGGTGCGGTAAAGGTTCTCCCACAGTGCTGTTAGGAAGGGAGTTCCAGGATTTTGACCCAGCGACGATGAAGGAACGGCGATATATTTCCAAGTCGGGATGGTGTGTGACTTGGAGGGGAACGTGCAGGTGGTGTTGTCCCCATGTGCCTGCTGCCCTTGTCCTTCTAGGTGGTAGAGGTTGTGGGTTTGGGAGGTGCTGTCGAAGAATCCTTGGCAAGTTGCTGCAGTGCATCCTATGGATGGTACACACTGTAGCCACAGTGCGCCAGTGGTGAAGGGAGTGAATGTTTAGGGTGGTGGATGGGGCCAATCAAGCGGGCTGCTTTGTCCTGGATGGTGTCGAGCTTCTTGAGTGTTGCTGGAGCTGCACTCACCCAAGCAAGTGGAGAGTATTCCATCACACTCCTGACTTGCGCCTTGCAGATGGTGGAAAGGCTTTGGGGAGTCAGGAGGTGAGTCACTCGCCGCAGAATACCCAGCCTCTGACCTGCTCTTGTAGCCACAGCATTTATGTGGCTGGTCCAGTTAAGTTTCTGGTCAATGGTGACCCCCAGGATGTTGATTGTGGGGGATTCGGCGATGGTAATGCCGTTGAATGTCAAGGGGAGATGGTTAGACTCTCTCCTGTTGGAGATGGTCATTGCCTGGCACTTGTCTGGCGCGAATGTTACTTGCCACTTATCAGCCCAAGCCTGGATGTTGTCCAGGTCTTGCTGCATGCAAGCACAGACTGCTTCATTATCTGAGGGGTTGCGAATGGAACTGAACACTGTGCAATCATCAGCAAACATCCCCATTTCTGACCTTATGATGGAGGGAAGGTCATTGATGAAGCAGCTGAAAATGGTTGGGCCTAGGACACTGCCCTGAGGAACTCCCGCAGCAATGCCCTGGGGCTGAGATGATTGGCCTCCAACAACCACTACCATCTTCCTTTGTGCTAGGTATGACTCCAGCCACTGGAGAGTTTTCCCCCTAATTCCCCTTGACTTCAATTTTACGAGGGCTCCTTGGTGCCACACTCGGTCAAATGCTGCCTTGATGTCAAGGGCAGTCGCTCTCACCTCACCTGTAGAATTCAACTCTTTTGTCCATGTTTGGACCAAGGCTGTAATGAGATCTGGAGCCAAGTGGTCCTGGCAGAACCCAAACTGAGCATCGGTGAGCAGGTTATTGGTGAGTAAATGCCGTTTGATAGCACTGTCGACGACACCTTCCATCACTTTGCTGATGATTGAGAGTAGACTGATGGGGCGGTAATTGGCCGGATTGGATTTGTCCTGCTTTTTGTGGACAGGACCTACCTGGGCAATTTTCCACATTGTTGGGTGGATGCCAGTGTTGTAGCTGTACTGGAACAGTTTGGCTTGAGGTGCGGCTAGTTCTGGAGCACAAGTCTTCAGCACTACAGCCGGGATGTTGTCGGGGCCCATAGCCTTTGCTGTATCCAGTGCACTCAGACGTTTCTTGATATCACGTGGAGTGAATCGAATTGGCTGAAGACTGCCTTCTGTGATGGTGGGGATATCGGGAGGAGGCCGAGATGGATCATCCACTCGGCACTTCTGGCTGAAGATGGTTGCAAACCCTTCAGCCTTGTCTTTTGCACTCACGTGCTGGACTCCGCCATCATTGAGGATGGGGATGTTTACAGAGCTTCCTCCTCCCGTTAGTTGTTTAATTGTCCACCACCATTCACGACTGGGTGTGGCAGGACTGCAGAGCTTTGATCTGATCCGTTGGTTGTGGAATCGCTTAGCTCTGTCTATAGCATATTGCTTCCGCTGTTTAGCATGCATGTTGTCCTGTGTTGTAGCTTCACCAGGTTGGCACCTCATTTTTAGGTACGCCTGGTGCTGCTCCTGGCATGCTCTTCCACACTCCTCATTGAACCAAGGTTGATCCCCTGGCTTGTTGGGAATGGTAGAGTGAGGAATATGCCAGGCCATGAGGTTACAGATTGTGCTGGAATACAATTCTGCTGCTGCTGATGGCCCACAGCGCCTCATGGATGCCCAGTTTTGAGCTGCTAGATCTGTTCTGAATCTATCCCATTTAGCACAGTGATAGTGCCACGCAACACGTTGGATGGTGTCCTCAGTGCTAAGACGGGACTTCATCTCCACGAGGACTGTGCGGTGGTCACTCCTACCAATACTGTCATGGACAGATGCATTTGCGACAGGTGGATTGGTGAGGACGAGGTCAAGTAAGTTTTTCCCTCATGTTGGTTCGTTCGCCACCTGCCGCAGGCCCAGTCTGGCAGCTATTTCGTTCAGGACTAGGCCAGCCGGGTCAGTAGTGATGCTACCAAGCCACTCTTGGTGATGGACATTGAAGTCCCCCACCCAGAGTACATTCTGTGCCCTTGCTACCCTCAGTGCTTCCTCCAAGTGGTGCTCAACGTGGAGGAGGACTGATTCATCAGCTGAGAGAGGTGGTAATCAGCAGGAGGTTTCCTTGCCCATGTTTGACCTGATGCCATGAGATTTCATGGGGTCCAGAGTCAATGTTGAGGACTCCCAGGGCCACTCCCTCCTGACTGTATATCACTGTACCGCCACCTCTGGTGGGTCTGTCCTGCCGGTGGGACAGGACATACCCAGGGATGGTGATGGAAGAGTCTGGGATGTTGGCTGAAAGATATGATTCTGTGAGTATGGCTATGTCAGGCTGTTGCTTGACTAGTCTGTGGGACAGCTCTCCCAATTTTGGAACAAGTCCCCAGATGTTAGTGAGGAGGACTTTGCAGGGTCAACTGGGTTTGGTTTGCCTTTGTCGTGTCCGGTGCCTAGTGGTCCGGCCGGTTTTATTCTTATTATGACTTTTTTTAGTGATATTTTACAACTGAGTGGCTTGCTAGGCTATTTCAGAGAGCAATTAAGAATCAACCACATTGCTGTGGGTCTGGAGTCACATATAGGCCAGACTGGGTAAGGATGGCAGGTTTCCTTCCTTAAAGGACATTGGTGAACCATGGCCACCATTACTGATACTAGTTTTTTTTTAATTCCAGATTTTATTTAATTAATTGAATTTAAATTCACCAGCTACCATGGTGGGATTTGAACTCATGACTCTGGATTACTAGTCCAGTAACATAACCACTATGCTACCGTACCCCGAGAGGCCAAAATCTTAAAATTAGACTTAGGCCATTTAGGAGTGAACTCAGGAAGCACTTTTCCACACAAAGGGTATGGAATTCTGGAACTCATTCCCAAAAAGGCAGTGGATGCTGGGTCAAATGACAATTGGAGCTTTCAAGACTGAGATCGATAGATTTTTGTTCGGTCAGCGTATCGAGGGATGTGGAGCAAAGGCAGGAAAATGGAATTGAGGTATAGATCTAATTGGATGGTAAACCAGGTTAGAAGGGCTGAATGGCCTACTCCTGTTCTTATGTGCCTATAAAAAGGCTACATTTAAGTTATGTAATAGAAAATGAGATTAGATATTGAAAGAACCAAGAGATTAGAAAGAAACTAAGACAGAGTCAAACAAAAAATGAGGAAGAAGAAGAGAGTAATTGATGAAGAATGTTAGAAAGAGAGAAAGAAAGAAAGGCAGACAGAAAGAAATATAGATGTGAATTGCATTTCAAGATCTGAGATGACTGTCTAATGTTTTGAAACTGTAGTCCTGACCCTGAGGAACAAAACGAGGAAATAATAATACAGGATTATTACCGCACTGAGCTAATAAAACATTAGATATTGGCTAGACTCCTTTTTCCCCGGTCGAAAATTAGGGCTCATTTGTATTTAAGGAACAGTAATAATTGTGCTCTGGCTCCGACCGATTAAGCATTCTTCAACATGAAAAGATAAACAGAGGTATTGCCAGCCAGCTTTGGCTCCTTAGCTGCTCTGACTTGCTTAGAATTTGGGTGGGCTGAAGTAAGTCTCCCAGACGGCCCATTACAGGTGGCTGACAGACGGGGCTGGAGTCGGGGCCTTGCCACAGATCCCTAAGAGAGATGTATTTCTCCTGCAAAGCAAGGGATATCATATTCTTTAAACATTCCATTCGGTCCTGATGGGTTGGAAATGGCATTCCCATGCAGGCAATTATTATCTTAGACAATTTATATAGTTATTTATTTAATTGTATATGAGTGACATCTGTTATGGTTGAATTGTCTCGCTGCAAAAAGCTGGTACCATGTGAGCATGTGAAAACAGAAAGCTGTAAATAAATCAGCAGGAAGAATTTACACTTGACTTTTCTGTGTGTTTTTCCATTCTCTCTCCCTGCATTCAGTGTAAATGTTTGAGAGAGAGGGATTGATTGGGAATTGGAAAAAAAAATAACCTCAACACAAATTCGCAGCGTTTCTGCCGCCAAAGAAGCTCACAGCAGACGTGATGATTTAACGCCCTCAAACATGTAGGTGTTTGGATTTTGTTTTAGGGTATCTCGCTTTTGACCTGTCAATCTTCCACGGCATTACACGCAGGGGGGCGGGGTGGGGAGGTAGATTTTTTTTTACTTTGTGCGATAGTGTAAAAAGGGCAATAGCGAATCAGCAGCTCGATTTACATCTCTCTCCCTGACTTCAACGGAAATAAAAATGGGGAGAGACGTAAAACGAGCTGCCGATTTGCTATCACCCGTTTTACACAATCGCACAAAATCAAAAATCTAACCCCAGGGAGTCAAGACCAAGTGTACTTTTCAGGTGAAGTGGGGTTGGAGAGTGGGGGCTAACTGGACCATATAATTCAAGTCATACATTCTGTCCTTATTTTTATATTTCCATTATATAAATCATTACATTCGCTTTATAATAGAAACTGCCTATGTAAACTTATCACGTTGTAATTACACACTCCTGCCAGTTTCCATTCAAAGTGTAGCCATAGTAATTCACAATGCAAAAGCTGACAGGAAGTGTGCGGAGACATAAGCAGGGGGTGAAATTGGGCAAAAATGAGCAATCGTGAATCGGCAGCCCATTTTACATCGGGAAAGAAAATCTTGCGAAATGTAAAGCGGCTGCCAAGTCGCTATCACCCATGTTGCTTTACCGCCCCAAGGCGAATTTAAACCCCCCCCCCCCCACCCCCCGCCATGTCTCTTTTAATGCCCTAGACTAGGGGTAGTGGGACAGGATAAGGGGCGCAATTAGTGAGTAAGTGGGAGTCCCACCCTGCCATACTTATGGCGGAGGAGTTGGAACCTGAGGCAGTTTGGAACCTGTGGTCTATTAGTTCGGGCATAATTTTAGATTATTTAACATCAAATATTTTGCCCATTTGTACCGTCTGTGGCTTTGCCTGGAAGGCATGTCAAAAGGGTGCAGAGAGATTCGGAAGCTGTATCGTTTTCCTTCTCGTCCCTGGCCTCCAGTGCATGTTCTTATGAATCGCACAATCCTTCTTTCCCCCCAGCGCAGCCCCATTGAAAAACTGGGGGCTGGCACTAATCAGCATAAAACGAGCAAAAAATCAAAGATCTAAATTTACCACATTCTCTGTGCCTTCGCTGCTGGTGCATGGGAGTGGAACTTCAGTCCCTTAGAACACTTTCCAACAAGGAGTAACTGGTCAGTGACCTTAAAGGAACAGGCCATGTTACTCCACGTAATAGCTAACATCACAACTCTACTGCAAGCCACATACTGTCCGTGAGCAAAGCCATGGGAGAAAAGCTAATATTTACTTACATAGATAATCTATCTGTAATATATTAAAAATCTTGCATCTGTACACATTCCCTGCTAACTTTTTCCATTATAAATTCCTATGTCAACGTTTATCTTGGAAACAGCCTGTAGAAACTTGCCTTGCAGTGCCACCGCTGGCCAGAGGATATAATTACATCGTGACAAGTTTACACAGGAAATTTCCTTTATAATAATGGACAAAAGACTTTACATAATGGAAATATAAACGTAAGTACAGACTGTATCACCTTGAAATGGGGAGTGAATTACATCTGTGTGCTCTCATCCAATTATCTCCAGCCCTACTTCACCTGAAGACTACACTTGGTCTTGACTCTCAATGTGCAACGCCATGAGAGATCGACTAGTAATATATTAAGAATCTTACACCTGCGTACACTTCCATTACGAATTCACAAGTCCACATTTATTATGGGATCTGTCTATGTAAAGTCATCAATCTGTAATTACACCCTTCCACCAGTGGTGGTGCTGTCGTGTCTCAGTTTTGCATCTCCAAGATCCTACAGCTGAGACACTCCCATGTCCCAACCAACTCTACTGCCCCAATTACCAACAGTTTGGCTACTTAGACATAAAAATATTATAAAAGTATTTTGCAAAATAATAGGGTGTATTATTTTTAAAATGGGGACCGAATGACACCCTGGTCAAATTATATTTTGTCATCTAACCCCACTTCACTTAAAGACAGCAATACAATGTCATGGGCAATCAACGAACACATAATAATCTGACTGTGCTACTTCCCGGTTTCAACTATGGATAATAAAATTACCCAGCCGACCCTTTAGTGTGTGTACGTGTATATAAACATTTAATCACAGGTTACTTTTTCATGGTATAGGACATCATGTGAACCCTTCAATGAGAGTGCTGTCTATTAATGACACCCAGTTATCCATTAATCAAGTTCGACTGTCTTGTGGAGTGAACTATATTAACGCTGCGATCATTACTAATTTCTTTTATGCAGTGATGTGCAATTCTTTGGTCAACCTTGTGCTACAAGGTTGGTGTTAGTGCAAAGTCATTTCCACTTCACACTATTAAGCTTGTGTGATGTGAATCCAGAGTTAAGGCCTGAACTCCAAGGAGTCTCAATCTGCCTCACTCTGGAGTCAGATTGGACCCCTGTCGTGTCAGTGCAAGGCAAAACCATTTGGCGCGATATTATAGTGTGAATACACCCTTCACCTAGCTGCCTCTGCACCGCCATGTCTGTAATCCCCTTAGAAGATTTCAGCAAACTGACCTATTTACCTCCTGGCATCTTATGTTTTAATTGACTTCGTTTTGAAGGCATAATCAGGTAGCAGACGAACAGGGAAGGCAGAGCTCTGAAAAAAAAAGTAAAAGATGTAACCTGGGGACAAGAAAATGTACTTAACAGGAATCGCACAAGTGAACGAGCCTGTTCTCGGTACGGTGAAGGTGATTGAAGGACAAGACTAAAGGTCGAGCCCATCAATCATTCAGCCTATCCCCAGTTTACTGAGATGGCCCATATGAAGCCTATTATTGCTATTTAGTCACACTTTAAAGATTCTGATGTTTCCATCGCAGATATTCTGTGATTTCTTAAAAATACTTACCAAATATAGACTCTTTCCTTGCACCCACTGTCTATGATTGAGTCCATTGTGACTGGGGAATGTCGTAAAGCCAACGTTCAAACTTCACTAAATACTGGGGCCTGCCCTGTAGCTTCAAGAATTCGTGTTGTTGTATAATATAGTACATCAGTTTGAACTTGTGATACAGCTATGTTATGTTATGTTGGTATAAACCATGTTATGTTGGTTTCTTTCAGAGACAAGTTTGCTTACCCCTAGCACGATAATGTGAAGCCGATTTTCCTGTCCCTAACACGCCGTGAGCACCATTTCCTGGGGCATAAAAGACAGGAAGTAGGAACGGAGACCTCTACGATTGGGTCTCTGTGCTGTTACATATAATGTGCATTTTCTGGGACCAAATGGATGAAACATAGGGACCATTTAAATTCCATGCAAAATAATGATCTGGGAGTGACCTAATAACATGATCCTGTGTTATTATCCAGGGATACTGCTGGTCAGACACTAGGTCGGAAGATCTGCCATGGAAACTGGGTGGTAGGTTATGCGGGGCTGGGGCTTCAGATCAGTGAATCTGTAGTGGGGCAGCCATTCAAGCCGCAGTATCGTGCAATTTCTCACCCATGATTGGCCGGCCTCCAATCTTCCACCTTCCATGAACTTGAGCTCATCCAAAATTCTGCTGCCCGTATCCTAACTCGCACCAAGTCCCATTCACCCATCACCCCCTGTGCTCACCAACCTACGTTGGCTCCTGGTCCACCAATGCCTCGAATTTAAAATTCTCATCCTTGTTTTCAAATCCCTCCGTGGCCTCGCCCCTCCCTATCACTGTAACCTCCTCCAGTCCTATAGCCCTCCAAGGTCTCTGCGCTCTTCCAATTCTGGTCTCTTGCGCATCCCCAATTTTCACCGCTCTATCATTGGTGGCCGTGCCTTCAACTGCCTAGGCCCTAAACTCTGGAATTCCCTCCCTAAAGATGAAAACATAAAATTACAAAGCAATATTGATAGATTAGGTGAATGGGCAAAACTGTGACAAATGGAATTCAATGTAGACAAATGTGAGGTCATCCACTTTGGATCAAAAAAGGATAGAACAGGGTACTTTCTAAATGGTAAAAAGTTAAAAATAGTGGATGTCCAAAGGGACTGAGGTGTTCAGGTACATCGATCATTGAAGTGTCATGAACAGGTGCAGAAAATAATCAAGAAGGCTAATGGTATGCTGGCCTTTATATCTAGAGGACTAGAGTACAAGGGGGCAGAAGTTATGCTGCAGCTATACAAAACCCTGGTTAGACCGCACCTGGAATACTGTGAACAGTTCTGGGCACCGCACCTTCGGAAGGACATATTGGCCTTGGAGGGAGTGCAGCGTAGGTTTACTAGAATGATACCCGGACTTCAAGGGTTAAGTTACGAGGAGAAATTACACAAATTGGGGTTGTATTCTCTGGAGTTTAGAAGGTTAAGGGGTGATCTGATCGAAGTTTATAAGATATTAAGGGGAACAGATAGGGCGGATAGAGAGAAACTATTTCCGCTGGTTGGGGATTCTAGGAGTAGGGGGCACAGTCTAAAAATTAGAGCCAGACTTTTCAGGAGTGAGATTAGAAAACATTTCTACACACAAAGGATGGTAGAAGTTTGGAACTCTCTTCCACAAACGGTAATTGATGCTAGCTCAATTGCTAAATTTAAATCTGAGATGGATAGCTTTTTGGCAACCAAAGGTATTAAGGGATATGGGCCAAAGGCAGGTATATGGAGTTAGATCACAGATCAGCCATGATCTTATCAAATGGCAGAGCAGGCACGAGGGGCTGAATGGCCTACTCCTGCTCCTATGTTTCCTATGTTCCTAAACCTCTCCGCCTTTCTACCTCTCTCACCTCCTTTAAGACGCTCCTTAAAACTTACCTGTTTGACCAAGCTTTTGGTCACCTGACTTAATGTCACCTTCTTTGGCTTGGTGTCAATTTTCATCTGATAACGCTCCTGTGAAGCACCTTGGCGCATTTGACTATGTTAAAGGCGCTATATAAATGCAAGTTGGTGTTGTTGATTGAAGTGAGCACCCATTCCGAGTCAGTATTCTCGCACAAAGATGCAAATTAGCTGAACCTGGAAAACCGCCCGGGTTCAGCGAAAATCAAGCGTACCGATCAACTTACACTGGGCAAGGTGGGCAGGAACATCAGGCCAACATCTCCAATGTTGACATTGTCCATCTACCCTCAGTTAGAGTTAGTAACCTCCAACTGACGGTAGGGAATACTTCTTAGCCCCTCAGCAGTGTGATGGAGCTCACGTGGGAGTAATAATGTGAAGTGTCATGAAGAGGTGGGTTCTCACTCATGATCCCACCCTCCGGATCACTGGACTCTTCATGTGAGCTGCATATCTGCAGGGAAACACTGAGCAGAGGGGCTAAGAGGGAAAAATCACAGGAAGAATCATTCCCAACTGCCCTTGCAATGGGTTTTAGAAGAACAATGGTGAATGACTCAGATCATTTGGTGGTACGTAGCGATGGACACCTTTAGCCTACCAGAGAATGGATAATAGGTGAGCTGATGTGAAGGATGAGACCACAGGTTGAGTTCTTCAATAGGCCCCAGGTAGTGTCTGTTATGACGATTTAGTTTCATGTCAGCTCCTATTTAACTCTTCACCTGGTTTTGCTGGTCCTTCTCACCTTTTACTGCCACCATCGCCCTACAGGCAGCAGAGAACTCTCTCTTGCGATTAGCACATTGAATTGGCTAATTAGTTGTCTTCCCATCATGTGAGAGTTTCCTCAATTGGTCCAGGGCTATGCTGAGTTGAATTTGAAATGCAAGGTTTTGGTCGCTTGTATTTTCAAAACACTGGGCTTGAATGAGATGTATAGACGAGCATTGCTTTGTTCATCTCAGTTGCTCAGGGCACCTTTCACTCAATATATAAGGAATAATGAAAGAAAAGAACAGAGTATCCAAAATAACTCCTACACCTATGAAAAGTGTCATATAAATGAAGTTAAAGAAAAAAAACAAAGACTTGCATTTATATAGCGCCTTTCATGACCTCAGGACATCCCAAAGCACTTTACAGCCAATGAAGTACTTTTGAAGGGTAGTCACTGTTATAATGAAGGAAACGCGGCAGTCAATTTGCGCACAGCAAGATCCCACAAACAGCAATCTAATAATGACCAGATAATCTGGGGTTTTTACAGTGTTAGTTGAAGGATAAATATTGGCCAGGACACCTGCTCTTCTTCAAAATACTGCCATGGGATCTTTTACGTCCACTTGAGAGGGCAGACGGGGCCATGGTTTAACATCTCATCCAAAAGACGGCACCTCCGACAGTGCAGCATTGCCTCAGTCCTGCACTGGGAGCGTCAGCCTGGATTTTGTGCTCATGTCTCTTGGAGAGGGACTTGAACCCATGACGTTCTGACTCAGAGGCGAGAGTGCTGCCCACCGAGCCAAGGCTGACACGGCTAAATGTTTGCTAAACCCAGCAAAAAATGCAATGAAGACCGGGTGGGTTAAGAAAACAGAAGATGGATGGAGATCGGTTGAGACTACTTATAACGACCGCAAGTGACCGACAGGCTCTGTGGTTCCACTTTGGCGACAGCCCACCCCCCCTCAACCTCCTCCCCAGTATTTAACCGGTTGGCTTCTTCAGGGAGTAGGAACAGATGCCTCGTAGATGGCTAAAGAATGAGAAGAAGAACGCCATTCTAAGCACCTCGGGTACATCAACAGCGAAGTGCTTTAAAGTCACAGGACTTCTCTGCAGACCCCTGTTTAAATGCCTTCCTTCTCAAACAGCTGAAAAACAATTTTAAAACATCATTAGCTGAAGTGCTTTGTTTATTTTTTTCAACGCCGAGCCCCCTGCCTCCCCCTTCCCCCACCGTACAGAGACGCTTAGTCCCACCCACAGAGATCACAGGCAAAGGGCAGAATGACTGCGTTGTCCTCAAGGTTTTTTTTTTCTCTCTCTTGGCTGGAGAAGTGGGTGGTGGTGGGTGGGCGGTACAGGGAGGAAGGAATCCGTCATGAGACCCCAACGAGCAACGCAACGACATCCCGTCTGACAGGTTGGAGAGCGAATACCAACAAAATGCAAAAAAAAAAAGCCATCGCCTAATATGTTATTTTCTGGCAAACGCAGGTCTGGTGCGCAGTTTGCCTGATAGACAACCTTGTGAACTCTAATCAGAGTATTTGTGTACAGTAGCAGAGATGTAGCTTTCTGCAACGTTGTAATGCTGTACTTAATTACGCCGAAACTTTTTTATAAAAGTTGATATCGTACATCGTTCGTTTTTTATGCAAAATAAATCGGCGCTTACTGGAAGTAAATAAATCAATAAATCAATAAATTCAATTCAACAGGTCTTTTCCTTTCAATGTCTTGGTGAGAAGCTGAGTGCTGTGTGCTGTTAACTTCACTAATACCAGGAAACAGGTCCTGTAGCCCTAAGGGGATACATTGGGATCATCCACCTAGACACAATTTTCTGTCTCAACATAATTATTTTAATGATTTCCTGTTGCAATGCAGGGGAATTATTGGCATCCTAAAGTTCTTGGCAATATGAGAACTGGGCTCAGAGCCTGCCATTTTGAGCACCAGGGTATTTGCTTTATCTGAGATGCTGTGACATGCTGAGATTTACTAGAATGGTGCCAGGGGTGAGGGGCTTCAGTTATGTGGAGAGACTGGAGAAGCTGGGGTGGTTCTCCTTCGAACAGAGGTGGTTAAGGGGAGATTTGAGAGAGGTCTTCAAAATCATGAACCGTTCCGACAGAGTAAATAAGGAGAAACTGTTTCCAGTGGCAGAAGGGTCGGTAACCAGAGGACACAGATTTAAGGTGATCGGCAAAAGAGCCAGAGGCAACATGAGGAAACGTTTTTTTTACGCAGCTAGTTGTGATGATCTGGAATGCACTGCCTGAAAGGGCGGCGGAAGCAGATTCAATAGTAACTTTCAAAAGGGAGTTGGATAAATACTTGAAAGGAAAAAATTAACAGGGCTGTGGGGAAAGAGCAGAGGAATGGTACTAAATGGATAGCTCTTTCAAAGAGCTGGCACAGACACATTGGGCTGAATGGCCTCCTCCTGTGCTGGACCTACTATGATACTATGTGCTTCTATAACAACAACAACGGCCTTTAACTTAGTAAAACCTCCCAAGGTGCTTCACGGGAGCGATTGTCAATCAAAATTTGATACTGAGCCACATAAGGAGACATTAGGACAGGTGACCAAAAGCTTGGTCAAAGAGGTAGGTTTTAAGGAGCGTCTTAAAGGAGGAGAGAGAGATGTAGAGAGGCGGAGAGGTTTAGGGAGGGAATTCCAGAGCTTAGGCAGCTGAAGGCACAGCCACCAATGGTGGAGCGATTAAACCTTCTAATTTTTTTTCCCTTCTTGGATTTTTATTTAAACCTTAAATATTTGCTAAAGTAGTCGCAATCTGTGACGTGTAATCTCAGTCACTTCCCTGTGCAAATCCTTTTAATTTCATTAAAATTTATTTACAACTTCCCTCATTTTACTTCCTTCTCTTTTCTTCAGTTTATACCTTTGGATTAATTTTTTGCGCCCATCAAAGTGAGTAATATCAGGACCAGGGAATGGAACCGTTTTCCATTTTGTACCCAGTGTCTTGCATTAAACACTCAAGTATTACAAAGCCTGATGCACAGTAATGCTGCCTCCACTCTGACTGCACTGGATTTGATAGGGTCGATAGAGAGAAACTATTTCCTCTGGTGGGGAGAGTCTAGAACAAGGGGACATAATCTTAAAATTAGAGCTAGGCCGTTCAGGGGTGATGTCAGGAAGCACTTCTTCACACAAAGGGGAGTGGAAATCTGGAACTCCCTCCCCCAAAAAGCTGTTGAGGCTGGGGGTCAATTAAAAATTTCAAGACTGAGATTGATAGATTTTTGTTAGGTAAGGGTCTTAAGGGTTACCAAGGCGGGTAGATGGAGTCAAGATACAGATCAGCCATGATCGAATTGAAAGGCGGAACAGGCTCAAAGGGCTGAATGGCCTACTCCTGTTCCTCTATGCTCTTCAAAACAACACCCACTATGTATCAGTCTATCGTGAGATTGCCAATTTGTGCTAAATTATGGGCTGTTGTGTTCTGTAGACCTGTGCCCAGAAGGAATTTGATTACCATCGTCCAAACTCATTTAATTTAGGATCCTTATAATTAGCAATGAAAAGAGAGTTTCACCCCATCAGCTGACCTTCCTTAAATCTGTGGCAGACACTTCATTAGGTTTTTGTAATGTGGCGATTGATTGGAGAGGAGGCAGCAAGCAGAGACGAGACATTTCGCCACGAGGAAGAAGGGAAAACCAGGTTTAACCTGCTCCACTGTCTGTTTACAAGCACATTGGCAGAGGCCCAGGTCTTGACTGCAGGTTACCTGCCTTTCCTGTCAACATGCTATTCTACAAAGGAGAGGGAGACTTAAAGAGTCAGAGGATAATTATGAAAAGTTAGTGGACTAGAAATTCGATCACGCCTAAAACGGGCGCCTAAGAGTCCAATATGGCGGGCGGCATGCGCATGCTCATTCTGTGTCGGAGGTGTGCCGCCGCCATTTTGGACCGGGCTGCTCCGCAGGCTCGTGCCATGCAGGCTACAGTCAGTTTTATCAGGCGCTCCGCAGCCAAACCAGTGGTCAAGCTGGAGGCTGCCATATTAAACCATTGGTCACTGCTGGCCACCGCTCGCCCCCCTGCCCTCCCCTACCCATTGCCTCCACCCCACCCCACCCCCGCACCCATTGCCTCCACCCCACCCCCCTCCCACCCTGATCTTCTCTTGAGGATCTTCAAAACCAGAAGTTAGTCAGTCGACATTCCAGGTCTAAGACCTGTGGTTAGGACTAGAAGATGCTACCAATGTTTGGTAATATTAGGCCAATACCAGGTATTGTCTTCCAGTCCTGAGGAAGTGCCTTAAGACCTGAAACATGGACTGATTGACTTCTGTTTCTCCGCAGAAGCTGCCCGACCTGCTGAGCGTTTCCAGCTTTTCCTGCTTTCTGTTTTCGAATTTCCACCATCTGCAGTATCTCAATGTTTTGTTTGAGTTGACACCAAAAAAAGGCCGAGAAGTGAAAGGATTCTCAGGGAAAGTTTGGTCGAGCTCAACGCAATCGGCACCTCAGTGTTCAGCAACGGACATGAGCGCAGAAAGGTACAGAGGGATATGAGCCAATGACACAAAGGTTGGTGCCATAGTTAGTAGTGTAGACAAGAGCATAAAATTACGATTCATTAATAGATTAAGTGAGTGGGTAAAACTGTGGCAGATGGATTTCAACGCAGGTAAGTGTGAGGTCATCCATTTTGGACCAAAAAGGATAGATCTGAGTATTTTTTAAATGGTGAAAAGTCAGGAACAGTGGAGGTCCAAAGAGATTTAGGGGCCCATGTACACAGATTACTAAAATGTAGAGGTCAGGTACAAAAAATAATCAAAAAGGCTAATGGAATGTTATCCTTTATAACTAGAGGGCTAGAATATAAAGAGGAGGAAGTTTTGCTACAGCTATACAAAGCCCTGGTTAGACCACATCTGGAGCACTGTGTACAGTTCTGGGCACCACACCTTAGAAAGGATATATTGGCTTTGGAAAGAGAGCAGTGCAGATTCACCAGAATGTTACCAGGGCTCCAAGGGTTAAATTATGAAAAGAGATTAAATAAACTAGGTTTGTATTCCTGGAATATAGAAGTTTATGGGATGATTTGATGGAGGTTTTTAAGATTTTGGAAGGAATTGATAGGGTAGAGAGAAACTTTTTCCACTGGTGGGGGAGTCTAGGACAATGGACCATAACCTTAAAGTCAGAGTCTGGCCATTCAGGAGATAAGTTAGGAAACAATTCTTCATGCAATGGGTGGTGGAAGTGTGGAATTCTCTCCCACAAAAAGCAGTAGATGCTGGCTCAATTAATAATTTTCAATCTGAGATCGATAGATTTTTGCTAGCCAAGGGTATTAAGGGATATGAAACCAAGGTGGGGAAATGGAGTTAGGATACAGATCAACCATGATCTCACTGAATGGTGGAACAGGCTCGAGGGGCTGAATGGCCTTCTCCTGTTCCCATGTTCTTGTCTTAACTTTTATTTTGTAGAACTCCTAATCAGAGCACGAAAAATCCTGATCGACGTACTTAATGCTCGACTGCAATGATTCAGGGCAGTAAATATTGATATTTCACCGCTAACTTTCATCTGCAGACAGTGACACGTTTTAGATATCTATCAATCTTGTGTAAATTATATATTTTTGGTTAGCACTTTCGGTGGGGTTTTCTTAGATTGAATTGCAGAGTGAATGGTTAACCAGACTCAGTTGACAAGCTAGTTCTGTATTTATAAGGGTCAGAGTGTACTTCATAAAAATATGTATTCCATATTTAGTGACAACACCAAGCCTACGTTCCTATGGTACAGTACAGTCAATGCAACTCGTCGCCAAGCTCAAAAGGCTGCAAATTATGGACACAGATGAATAATTAGGTGAAGTAGAACTGGATTTACAAGCTGCCCAATCGTGATTCTCACTGTCAAATTATTTGGTTAAAGTACAAGGAGCCCCTAGATCTGTACATATATCCGATTTGGATTTTCTAAGCCAAGAAAATAAAGTTCATTTATTTCAACGGAAGACGTGTCATCTGAAAATGAGATAGCAGAGGTGATACTGAAGGTGCGGGAGCGATTACAAACACGTCACGAAGGCTATGCAATGTGACATTTCTAGACATTTGAAGTTAATCTACATTACATGTGTTTGATATTTCTATTTGAATTGAAAATAAACTTGTCAGAATCGGAGGCGTTTTTACAGGGGGCACATCTGCACTCTTGGCCTTTTTAATTCTTCATTTTTTTTTGTATGTTTCTGCTTCATACCAGCACTAAAGTTGTATTGTAAATCAGGGCCTGACCTAACCTCAGAGAGAAGCTGACTGAGACTCCCTGAAGGTGGTACTGTAGTTTCACACCACTTCTGTTCCTCACCGTGTTCAGTGGCAAGTCCCGTGCAATGTCCAACCAGGTGGTCCTGTACACTCCCTGCAAACTTTATACATCATCCCACAATTACTTGAAATGCTTGGACAGCATGCTCTGTCCAAACATTTAAAGAAAGAAAGAACTTACATTTATATAGTGCCTTTCACGTCCTAAAGCACTTTACAGCCAATGAAGTCTAGTCACTGTTGTAATGTAGGAAACGTGGCAGCCAATTTGCGCACAGCAAGGTCCCACAAACAGCAACGTGATAATGACCAGATAATCTGTTTAGTGATGTTGGTTGAGAGATAAATATTGGCCAGGACACCTCCCCTGCTCTTCTTCGAAATAGTGACATGCCGTCTTTTACCTGAGAGAGCAGACAGGGCCTCAGTTTAACATCTCATCTGAAAGATGGCACCTCTGACAGTGCAGCACTCCCTCAGCACTAGCACTGGGAGTGTCAGCCTGGATTTTGTGTTCTCAAGTCTCTGGAGTGACACTTTGAACCCACAACCTTCTGACTCAGAGGTAGGAGTGCTACCCACTGAGTCACGGCTGACACTATTATGAATGTGACCAGTGAGATGTGGGCATGACTGCCCATTTATAATGTCACTGAAGCATAAGACAGAGTTACAGGGGTGACAGAGTGACTCTGATATACTGCACACACGTCCTGCTTTATAGCATTGAAGAACTCCCCAACAATCCAGTTGAATACAGTTCCCCTTTAACAAGCACAACCAGAAAGCTAAGAAAAATACTTTTTAAAAAAATATTTCATGTTATCGAGCAACAACCAACTTTACTTAACAGTAAGACTGTTTCACCATTGTCTGCGTCAACCATAATATGAGGCCACCAAGAGACTTTGAGAAGTTATGGTGTGTGTGTATATCCTACAGCTGAACCCGCTTTCAGTCACAGTGAGTAATGACTTCTGACACTCCACTGAGACACTGGGAAAAGACTGGAGTTTATTTTGTCAGAAAAATAAAATAAATGTGAGAACTGAACTATTAGAATGGCTCATTAATGTCAGCGGTATTTTAATGTTTTGAAGTTATTTACAAACCTTCTCGCTTTATTATTTTAGCAGTAAATATTTTACCTTGATCGCAGTCACGATTTGCCCTCTTTGTTTCTCCATGAAAACCCATTAGTCCTGCCAGAGTTGTGTTTATACCAGGAGGGGCCAGAGCCCCAACATTGTTGTGTCTGAAGACATAGAGCGAGTTTTGTTCAGGAAAGTCCAACTACTCTGTCTTGCTGCGTTACAAAAAGGAACCATTTTCTCTGCCACCCATCTCTAAGCATTAAAACCATTTGCTCTACTTCTCTCCTGAAGGAGCTTATTCTTGGTGAGATACAGTTCTACAGGCACTCAAGTGACTACGCAATAGTCTAGACCATGAGTGTCAATGGGCTATTCGACTGTGGCTAGCATCGTGGCTGAGCCAAATCCTGCCTTCACCTAATTTCTACACGCACACAAACTTTACAGTAGGAGTCACTGGATCCAGAGCAGGTTGATTTTCATTTATCCCCCTCCCTAACCCAACGGTGCTCAGCCCAATTTTTACACCTACCTGCAATCCCAACTGGAACTTATTAACTCCGCCCCATAGCAAGGGATCACACCGGGGGCCTATCTGGTGTCTGTACTTCAATCACATATTAAGAAGTGCATTTCACCCACTGAGCCATCGGGGCACAGAATCATTTTGAAGCAAGATTATGTCATTATATTGCTCTTGCAATGAGACAATAATGCAAAATTCTTAATCATTTATTTATCGGCACATTCATTTGTGCACATTAAGCACAATGACTCCTGTGGAACATATAACTCATTTCCTCGGGAGTGTTGTTCATGACAACAACAACCACTTGCATTTATATAGCGCCTTAGTTAAACGTCCCATGGTTATCAAACAAAATTTGGCACTGAGCCACATGATAGGTTATTAGGGCAGGTGACCAAAAGCTTGGTCAAAGAGATATGTTTTAAGGTGCGTCTTAAAGGAGGAGAGAGAGGTAGAGAGATGGAGAGGTTTAGGGAGGAATTCCAGAGCTTAGGGCCCAGGCAGCTGAAGGCACGCCCGCCAATGGTGGAGCGATGAAAATCAGGGATGCACAAGAGGCCAGAATTGGAGGAGCGCAGAGATCTCGGAGGGTTGTAGGGCTGGAGGAGGTTACAGAGATAGGGAGGGGCGAGGCCATGAAGGGATTTGAAAACAAGGATTAGAATTTTAATATATCAGGATTAAGCTTGAATCTGGATTTCTCTACATGGGCCAGTCACTGCACCATTACTGACTAACTAAAGAGAATATTACGTAGCAGTGGGACATTACAATTCTGGCTTGTTTCTGGCGAAGAGGTGGCTTCCATAAACAAAGCCTCCTGTGATCTAAAACCTGCACTCTAATATGTGTTGCGAGTGGCATCTCCCGATAAGTATTACCAGATCCTTCTCGGAAAATATCACACCACGTTATACAGCAGAGACGGACACCAAGAACGTTCGTTTCTAATAGTCGTGGTAAGATGTGAGTGACAGAGCAATCTGAGAATTGAACCCACGAGCAACTGATTGGGGGTTGGGGGGGGGGGGAGAGTTCTGACAATTATCGGCACATTGTGACTTTGTGGGTTAGTGTAAAACGGGTGATAGCAAACCGACAGCCCGTTTTACATCTCTCCCCATTTTTATTTCCATTGAAGTCAATCGAGAGAGATGTAAAATGGGCTGCCAATTCGATATCACCCGTTTTACACTATCGCCCAAAGTCCAAGATCTACCCCAAACTGTGAAGAACACTAGATAACAGATTTTTTGAATGGCTCCAATGCTGTTTTGTTTGCTGCATTTAAGTCTCTGGAGTTTGCATTCCCTCGATTTCGACCTTTCCTTTAATAACACTGAATACTACCATCACAGATCAGCAGTTCATCCGAATGCTTTGTGCTTTCTGAGACTTGCCTACTTTAACCGTCAGTCCTGAAACAGCTCTGATATACGCTCGCTTACTTTAAAGGGCAGGTGGAATTTCTTGGCATGCAAGCCTGAAATTCTTGTATAATGACATTACCCAATCTCTGCAGCCGTGTTTTGAAGACTTTGTGCAGTGCAGACTTCATAGAGGACCTTCTATATTATTGGATGTTCCATTGCGCTCTTTAAACAGCACTATTGAAATGCCTGTGACCAGCTGCTAGTACTTTGCCCTCTTGGGTCGTTGCAATGATATTGATTGCAGTTCAGGCCTAATATTAGAATCACTCATCTACTCCCCATCCATCGGACACTAATGCCATTATAGATTCCAGTGAAATGCTGTTGCTCGGACACACGTTGGAAAAGCCACGATAGAATTTTATGGGTCTTTTATTGTTTGTTTTCTACATTTCTACTGACCCGCCGCTGCAGATGAAGAAAGAAGGACTTGCATTTATATAGCGCCTTTCACGACCTCAAGCCGTCCCAAAGCTCTTTACAGCCAGTGATGTACATTTGAAGTGTAGTCAATGTTGTAATGTAGGAAATGCGGCAGCCAATTTGTACACAGCAAGCTCCCACAAACAGCAATGTAATAATGACCAGATAATCAGTTTCAGTGATGTTGGTTGTGGGATGAACATTGGCCAGGACACCAGGGAGAACTCCCTGTTCTTCTTCGAATAGCTCCACGGGATCTTTTGCGCCCGCCTGAGAGGGCAGATCGGGCATCAGTTTAACGTCTCATCCGAAGGCGGCACCTCCAACAATGTGGCACTCCCTCAGTACAGAAGTATCACCCTGGATTTGTGCTCAAGGCCCTGAAGTGGGATAATGAGCCCACAACCTTCTGACTCAGAAGCGAGAGTGCTACCCACTGAGCCACGGTTAGCACCGGGTAATATTCGGTAAGTACCAGCGGATACTCCAGTCCCTCACCTAAATGGCCAGTCTTCACGTATGAGCTTAATAAAAGGCTATCTGACTGTAGCAAGCGTGACTGCCAAGACCAACCCTGCCCTCACTCAATATTCGCACAGGTGCACTTGCCAGAAAAGGTCAACGGAAAGCAAAAGGAGCCAAAAAAAAAAACATTATAGATAGAAACTCGTCGGCTACGAATAGGCAATTTTGCGATATGCTTACAGAAACAGATTTTTTTACTCCACTGTGCACTTTAAAGTAAATTCAATGCTCCCAACAGGAAGCTGCACTCAGGGGAATACAGGTCAGAGAATCAGGGGTATAGGGCTGTAGCCTTATCCCTGACCCATGCTCCCTTCGAACCTATCTCCCCGCTAGTAAATGGCTGAATTTACCCTTATATGAACTGGTATATAGCTCCCTACTTGACTTGTGTAATGCTGCCAGTTTCATGCTCTACGTGTCAAAGTGGTTAGATGAGAATATTCCAGTTTGCAAGTGCAGAGGGAGCTCTTGGCATAGCATTTCCTGGGAGCCCTGTACATTTCAGTGAGGATTAATGAACACAGGCCAGCATACAGGGTGCGAATCCAACATTTGCGAGAGGCCAACACTTCCCTCCCCAGGAGGAGCAATATCACTGAAGTTCAGCATTCTCAAAACACAGCAAGCCGCATTTTGTACTTTATTCTCAATACCGAGTCAAATCTAGTTTAATTAGAATGCTGAGAAATGATCTGCGGGTGAGCAATCAGTCAGCTAAGGTTAGGCGGGTTAGTGCTGTAATCATAACATGCAAGGTTATTTTTACCTTTTTAGTCTCTTACAGGAAGCCTTATCCAGTGGCGGTTCAGATCTCACTGTTTTTCAGTGTGACCACCTGTGATATTATTTTTTTCCCTCGCTCGACTAAAGGAGTCATGTGACCTCTTCCTGGCCATTTTCTTGGTGACAGTTTCTGATTAATAGGCACAGGGGCCAGATAGTCGCTGCTGGTGCAAATAGTGAGCCACAAGCCGATTACAGTATCAACCATGGCTCAGTTGGTCACACCCTCGCCTCTGGGTTAAGAAGGTTGTGGGTTCTAGTCCTCACTCCAGAAACTTGAACGCAAAATCTAGGCTGACACTCCCAGTGCAGTACTGAGGGAGTGTTCCACTGTCGGAAGGTGCTATCTTTCAGATGGGAAGTTAAACCAAGGTCCTATCTGCCCTCTCAGGTGGATGTAAAAGATCCCATGGCACTATTTCGAAGAAGAACAGGAGAGTTCTCCTTGGTGCCCTGGCCAACATTTATCTCCCAACCAAAATCACTAAAACAGATTATCTGGTCATTATCACATTGCTGATTGTGGGATCTTGCTGTGCACAAATTGGCTGCTGTGTTTCCTACATTACAAAATGACTGCACTTCATTGGCTGTAAAGCACTTTGGGATGTCCTGAGATTGTGAATGGCGCTATATAAATGCAAGTCTTTCTTTATATAAGCACCTTCCCTCAATGGATTACTGGGTAAAGGTTGAGCAGAACCACTGAGAACAGAAAGGTGCCACATTTTGGTTTCCAGCCTAATTCTGCGAGTACACTCCTCGCCCTCGATTTTTGCATCCACAATTGGTTTTCTTTTGGCTCCTCATTGCTGTCCATTGACCTTTGCTGGAAAGTGCGCGCGCTGAGTCAGCTGATCTGTAAAATCTAGGCAACAATTTGCCTCAGCACATCTGGGCTAGGAAGGAAAAAAATCAGCCAGGGCTCCCGCTCCTGATCGATGTCCCACTGGAGGGGCGCAGAGATCTCGGAGGGCCGCAGGGCTGGAGCAGGTTACAGAGATAGATAGGAAAGACAGACAGAAAGACTTGCATTTATATAGCACCTTTCATGACCTCAGGACGTCCCAAAGCACTTTACAGCCAATGAAGTATTTTTGAAGTTGTAATATAGGAAACACAGCAGCCAATTTGTGCACAGCAAGATCCCAGCAATGTGATAATGACCAAATAATCTGTTTTAGTGATGTTGGTTGAGTGATAAATATTGGCCAGGACACCAGGGAGAACTCTCCTGCATTTCGAAATAGTGCCATCTACCTGAGAGGGCAGACGGGGTCTCATCCAAAAGACGGTACCTCCGGCAGTGCAGCACTCTCTCAGCACCGTACTGGGAGTGTCAGCCTAGATTATGTGCTTAAGTCTCCGGAGTGGGGCTCAAAGCCACGACCTGTGATACTATTATTTCTCAGAGGCGAGAGTGGTACCCACTGAGCCACAGGATGTAATTATTGCTAGCTCATGAAGTGACAACCCAAAAGGGAGAAAGGACAGAACTGAAATGTGCAGGAAAAACTTGTAATAAGCATTGTTTGTAACCTCGGGCCCGTAGGTGGCAGTAGTAAGATTCTCAATGACTTCGAGGGACATCTGTTTAAGTGATTTGTTTGAGTTTAGCTTCTAAAAACGCACTGGCACGGCCAGCCTCTTAGTTGATAAGCAGCTGCCTGCGGAGAGGGCAGTTTCTTTCATTTCAAAGGATGAAACTGATACAGACAGATGTCGATCATCGGCCTGCCCTGGTGCTGGGATCAAGTCACTGGCCTGGGCCTTGTTTTCCAGACCCAGCCTTCAATCAGCGCCTTGTTTGTTCAGCGAATCCATAATCAAACTGATTCTCGGCTTCCCGCTGAAATTCTAAATCCACATCTGCTGGAAGAATCAAAGGTTCTGTACACATTTGGGTTTTTGAACCATTTCAGATCAACTGCAGTTGATTTTATCAGTACACATTTACACAAGAAACCATGTTGATCATTTAGTTATAAACCCCCAGCTAGCCTCCTTCTAAACAAACAGCTTTCTTTGGATGGTGACTGACTTAGTCCAGTTTGGTAAAAGTGTGACAGGAAAAGACAGACACTGCGAGAGATGGAGCAGACAGACACTGCGAGAGACGGAGCAGACAGACACTGCGAGAGACGGGGCATAGACAGTACGAGAGACAGAGCATACAGACGGTACGAGAGACAGAGCATACAGACGGTACGAGAGACAGAGCATACAGACGGTACGAGAGACAGAGCATACAGACGGTACGAGAGACAGAGCATACAGACGGTACGAGAGATAGAGCATACAGACGGTACGAGAGACAGAGCATACAGACGGTACGAGAGACAGAGCATACAGACGGTACGAGAGACAGAGCATACAGACGGTACGAGAGACAGAGCATACAGACAGTACGAGAGACAGAGCATATAGACACAGTGAGAAATGGAGCAGACAGATACTGCGAGAGACGGAGCATACAGACCGAGAGATGGTGCAGGCAGACACTGTGAGAGACAGAGCAGGCAGACACTGCAAGAGACGGAGCAGGCAGACACTGCAAGAGACGGAGCAGGCAGACGCTGCGAGAGATGGAGCAGGCAGACACTGCGAGAGTCGGAGCAGGCAGACACTGCGAGAGTCGGAGCAGGCAGACACTGCGAGAGACGAGGCCCATTTAAAACAATGGATTCATCAGAACATTCACCAGAATCTGAATTCTATTTCCCATTATCCTCTATGTTAATCTGTTTGGTTATTCCTCTTGCACATCCCCGATTTTAATCGCTCCACCATTGGCAGCCGTGCCTTCAGCTGCCTGGGCCCTAAGCTCTGGAATTCCCTCCCTAAACCTCTCAACCTCTCTCTCCTCCTTTAAGACGCACCTTAAAACCTACCTCTTTGACCAAGTTTTTGGTCACCTGTCCTAAAAGCTCCTAATGTGGCTCGGTGTCAAATTTTGTTTGATAATCGCTCCTGTGAAGCGCCGTGGGACTTTTTAATGTGTTAAAGGTGCTATATAAATGCAAATTGTTGTTGTTATTCAATAAACTAGTTAATCGTCACAGATTCTACCCCCTATAAGAACAGACTAGTGTCTCATTTCTAGTGTACACAGGAGCAAATTGATGATTGATTCAGCTCTTGAGCCCGACTATACATTTCTTTCATCCGACCTTGAATCAATGATGACATCCTGTCTTTGATTTCCTACCACTTGTGGCAGTGCTGAAGGTAGAAACACTACAGTCAAGTTCCCATGACTCCGCAGGCCTCTCACTCCCACTGATGAACAGTTTTCCTTACACCGTCCAGGTACCGGAGTTTCTCCAGGGGTGCGAGGTGTTTGGAAGCAAACAGTTCAAAAGTTTTAAAACTTTTTATAACTTCTGTAAAGTTTTCCTGCTAGATTTCTCCTTCCATTGGAGAAACGTATGTTTGAGTAAGTGTGAGTGAACCCACTGCACGACCTAAACTGGGAACATGACTGATAATGTGATTGCTGAAAGCACTGGGATGAGTGGTAGAGAAGCAAAGGCAGCGGGGTCATGTTTGATCAAAGAATCCGATGGTGACAGTGAAGAGCATCAATTTGGCTCCTGTTTGTGCTATAAATGAGGGATTAGATTGGCTTTTTTGTTATGCTACTGTGAAGTGCTTTGAGATGTGCTCACTGACCTACATTGGCTCGCGCTCCGGGAACGCCTCGATTTTAAAATTCTCATCCCTGTTTTCAAATCCCTCCATGGCCTCGCCCCCTCCCTATCTCTGTCACCTCCTCCATCCCCTACAACCCTCCGACATCTCTGCGCTCCTCCAATTCTTGCCTCTTGCGCATCCCCGACTTTAATCGCTCCACCATTGGCGGCCGTGCCTTCAGCTGCCCGGGCCCTAATCTCTGGAATTCCCTCCCTAAACCTCTCCACCTCTCTAACCTCTCTCTCCTCCTTAAAACCAACTCTTTGACAAAGCTTTTGGTCACCTGTCCTAATATCTCATGTGGCTCGGTATCAAATTTTGTCTGATAATCGCTGCTGTGAAGCGCCTTGGGACATTTTACTATATAAATGCAAGTTTTTGTGTTTGTAGTAGTAATAGTAGTAGTGTAAGTAGTACAAGTGTTAATAGTACTAATGTTAGTAGTAGTGGTTTTAGAATCAGTGGTGTTAGTAGTACTAGTGTTAATAGTACTAATGTTAGTAGTAGTGGTTTTAGTATCAGTGGTGTTAGTAGTACTAGTGTTAATAGTACTAGTGTTAATAGTACTAATGTTAGTAGTAGTGGTTTTAGTATCAGTGGTGTTAGTAGTACTAGTGTTAATAGTACTAGTGTTAATAGTAGGACAGCAGGGCCTCAGTCACTCCACCTCACAGCAGCCATGTTTCTGGCCCCCACTTTCACCCTCCTGCTGATAAAGGCATCCCACGCATACCCAGCATGGTTTGAACAGCCCTCGGGCAAAAGACCGAGCTGCTTTGGATGGAGCTTTATATTATAACAGGGAGGTATCTCGAGCACCAGATGTGCCAGTTTCATCAACTTGAACTGCAAAGTATTCACCACCTTTTAACACTTAATCTGGACTGAGCAACATCTGTTGACACCTTCCAAGCGCCATTGTTAGTCTGATCACCTTTCACACCTCCATTCAGTCCGTGTTCCACGGCAGCTCCTCCTGAGAGCTGTCTGTTCGCACCGCCTTTCAGCTGTTTGCTGTGAGGTGCGCGCATTCCGCATTCTTCATACAGTAATGCGATGTGTTAGTGACTGCGTTTTCAGTACCTTATTGTTTGAACATGCGGCCCCCCCACCCCTCTCCACCTCTGCTTTGTATCCGTTCTCGTGCTGCGAGACATCTGCTAAAGCAATAATTAAAAATGGATTAAAACGAACCAAGAGCTATGAGGTGACGTTTATTCAAACTGTGCAGCCCCGTTGTAGAGATAGGAAGGGGGAGAAAAACACCACATCTAGGAGTCTTAAGTAAAAACAGAAAGTGCAGCAGGTCGGTCAGCATCTGAAAGGGAAGGAACTCAGGAACAGGAGGCCGTTCAGCCCCTCGGGTCTGTTCCCCATTCAATTAGATCATGATCTGTATCTTAACTCCATCTTGGTTCCATAGCCCTTAATACCCTTGCCTAACAAAACTCTTAGCAATCTCAGTTTTGAGATTTTCAGTTGACCCCCAGCCTCAACAGCTTTTTGGGGGAGAGAGTTCCAGATTTCCACTCCCCTTTGTGTGAAGAAGTGCTTTCTGACATCACGCTTCAATGGCCTAGCTCTAATTTTAAGGTTATGCTCCCTTGTTCTGGACTCCCCCCACCAGAGGAAATAGTTTCTCTCTATCTATCCTATCAACTCATTTAATCATCTTAAACACCTCCATTAGGTCACCCCTTAGTCATAGTATCATAGTAGGTACAGCACAGAAGGAGGCCATTCAGCCCATAGTGCCTCTTTGAAAGCTAAACAATTAATCCCATTCCCCTGCTCTTTCCCCATGGCCCTGTAATTTTTTTTCCTTCAAGTATTTATCCAATTCCCTTTTGAAAGTTATTATTGAATCTGCTTCCACCGCCCTTTCAGGCAGTGCATTCCAGATCATTACAGCTCACTGTGTAAAAAAATGTTTCCTCATGTCGCCTCTGGCTCTTTTGCCGATCGCCTTAAATTTGTGTCCTCTAGTTACCGAGCCTTCTGCCACTGGAAACTTTATCAAAACCGTTTATGATTTTGAACACTTCTATCAAATCTCCTCTTAATCTTCTCTGCTCTGAGGAGAACAACCCCATCTTCTCCAGTCTCTCTACATTACTGAAGTCCCTTATCCCTGGTACCATTCTAGTAAATCTCTTCTGCACCCTCTCTAAGGCCTTGACATCCTTCCTAAAGTGTGGTGCCCAGAATTGAACACAATACTCCAACTGAGGCCTAACCAGTGTTTTATAAAGGATTGGCATAACTTCCTTGCTTTTGTACTCTATGCCTTTATTGATAAAGCCCAGGATCCCATATGCTGTTTTAACAGCCTTCTCAACTTGTGCTGCCAACTTTAAAGATTTATGTTCATACACCCATGGGTCTCTCTGTTCCTCTCTCCCTTCAAAATTGTACCATTTAGTTTATATTGGCCTCTCCTCATTCTTCTTACCAAAATGTATCACTTCACACTTCCCTGTGTTAAATTTAATCTGTCATGTGTCTGCCCATTTCACCAGTCTGTCTATGTCCTCCTGAAGTCTGTTACCATCCTCCACATTGTTTACTATATTTCTGAGTTTTGTGTCATCTGAAAACTTTGAAATTATACCCTCTATATCCAAGTTCAGATTATTAATATATATCAAAAAGAGCAGTGGTCCTAATACTGACCTCTGGGGAACACCATTGTCCCTCCAGTCTGAAAAACAACCATTCACCACTATTCTCTGCTTTCTTGACCGTTCACGTCACGGCAACCCGCCTTGGCAAATCCGCCAACTTGACTTCAGGGTTAGCCACTGGCCACGTGTCAGGAGGTGGCTGCAGTCGGACACTGCTGTACCCAATAATTAACAAATAAAAAATAGGTTTGATGTTTTCATGCGCGAGACCCTGGGGGTGTTTTACAGCTTCACCACCTGGGCGGTCACTGGCGGAGGGAGTCACCCACACACTGGACGATGGTCAGGTGACCCGTTCCGCCTGGTACCACCCAGCTGGTGTATTGTACTCGTACAGCTCCAGCCTGCCAGTTATAGAATGACATTGGCAGAAGTCTGAGAGTGCCTCACTTGGCCAGGGATTGGTCCATGACATAAATTAGAGGCAAGAAAAATAATTTCAAATTGCAACAGAATAACAATTGACTATAGCCCCTAACCAGAACTCAGTAACTCCAATGGGACAGATTTTGGATTGGTTCACCTGGGTGTATTGGTTCACCTGGGCATGTTGGATCACCTGGGCATATTGGATCATCTGGGTGTATTGGATCATCTGGGTGTATTGGATCACCTGGGTGTATTGGATTATCTGGGCATATTGGATCACCCAGGCGTATTCAACCACCTGGGCATATTGGATCACCTGGGTGTATTGAATCACCTGGGCATATTGAACCACCTGGGCGTATTGTATCACCCAGGCGTATTCAACCACCTGGGTGTATTGGATAACCTGCGCATATTGAAACACCTGGGCGTATTCAACCACCTGGGTGTATTGAATCAGAACTGGGCACTGGAGATCTACACTTCACCCTTTACCAATATGGCAGGAGATACACTTCCAGCACGGAATGTGCGCACACATACCACCCACCATATTGGATGCTTAGACGCCTGTAAATGGGCACGGTGTCAACTAATTTCTAGTCCTATTTGTTCGTCCTGGAGTAGGGCTTGAACTCATGACCTTCTGACTTAAAGGTAAGTGTTATACCACTGAACCAAGGCTAGCACCTAGTAAGTTATGTTTCTAGCAGGCCAGGAACACAAAGGCTAATAATGAGCCCCTATCAGCCTGTAACTTGTAAATATTTTTTGTCAAAAAAAAAGCTGCATTATTTTTGTTGCTTGATCACCCAAATTCAGTATGAAAAGTGGTGTATATTTATAATTGCATACCCTAGAATTTCCTGTTGGCAATGTTACCATACAAATGTTTAATATCTGCGTCCAAAGTTCCTTTGTTCACAAGGTTAGAGTAGTCGAAAACCCATTCAAAGCAAACAGGTTAATAAATGCGTTAAAATAACGGCCTGAGGTACGTCATGCGAATGTGTTAAAGATTTTAATATCATCAACGGTGATCTCCAAGCTAACATCTGTTGTGCTTTAATGAAGGTACCGGGAGACAAGAGGGGATCAGGCCAACCCTCTGATCCCACTGACCGTTATATATGTTGTTATGGACAGATGCCTGTTGCCTATAGGATATAAAAGGAACAGAGGCCTAGAAATTGGTTTGCATCAGCAAAAGGCCTAACTCCCATTTCAGGCACGGGCACTGGACGGCTCTTTCTCTGCCTTTACGATCACAGCGGGCGGGACGATTCTGGTGCGCGCAATGCCCGTCATACTGGATGCTTAGGCGCCCATTTTGCGCCTGAAGAATGGGCAAGGTGCCATCGAATTTCTAGGCCAGAGACCATTTTCAGAAGGCTCGTGCAGTTTGATTACGTGTGGGAGTTAAAAACAGTCGAATGCAATGCTCTGCTTGAAACGTCCTCTAAATGGGTTCCCAGAGTTTAGCAAAATGATTCGTATAAAAGAATCCGATCAAACACAGCCGCGATCTCAAAGTCATTCCCACCGCCCTCCCCACCCTCCACCCCAACCTTGGTCCAGGCTCAATATTTTACAAGGTCTTCATTTGCAGAGTGAAACCTCACAGGTTTCACATTTCCTTTTAAATAATTGATACACAGCTGTCGGATTATAAAACGCAGCCCTGTGTTATGCAGTACATCAACCATTTTAAAAACTAATGAAAGTTAAAGAATTCAATTGTTATGAGATTATAGCAGCATATTCACACTGGATCGGCGAGTAACTCAAGATCAGTGTTCCCTTAACCTATCAATATTGATCAGCCTCTTCTTGTGGCTCCAGCATTCAGCGTCTATGCACTTTTTGAAATATTGTTTTGGAAAACCATGTAACTGGAATCTTTCTTAGAAAACGTAGTTGGCCCCTCAAAGATTAACCTCATGTTTTAAGGTTAGTCACTAATAAATCCAATAGGTAATTCAGGAGAAATTTCTTTACCCAGAGAGTGGTGAGAATGTGGAACTCGCTCCCACAAGGAGTAGTTGAGGCAAATAGCATAGATGGATTTAAGGAGAAGCTCGAGAAGCACATGAGGGAGAAAGGAATAAAAGGATATGCTGATAAGTTTAAATGATGAGGAGTGGCAGGAGACTCGTGTGGAGCATAAATGCTGGCATAGATTAGTTGGGCCGAATGGCCTGTTTCTGTGCTGTAGGCTGTCTGTATTTATGTAACACTATGTAAAAGCTTCCATGGACTCAAGGTTATCATGAGGAGAATGATAAGGGAAGTTAGAGGGATTTTTTTTCATACAGAAGATTATTAGAACGCGGAGGCCCTGAAAACCTGCAGGCCTCGATCCCAGCAGCTCTGACAGGACCACAGTTGCCAATCCCCTTCCTTGTTCCCCCCACTCCCTCAACTCTCGCTTGAGTTTCACACTCAGTGATTCTCCTCTATACACTTTCAGCAAATACGCAGGACTGAGAAGTAACACTTGTTATTGCTGAGCCTTCACTTTTTAAAAAAAATTTCTTCACCAATAGCTTTGTGCCAAAACTGGGATATTTTGGTGATGTCACTTCGTATCATCGTCAGGTGACCAAGTAGCTGTGCATTGTTTTTTTTTGAGAGACTAAAGAAAATGGCCGGGGTCACAAGACCCCACCAAGATTGGAAAGAGTGGGATAGAAGACAAGGTAGAGATGTAATAAGGCGTTAAACCGAGGCCCCATCTGTCCTCTTAGGTGGACGTAAAAAATCCCATGGCACTATTCAAAGAAGAGTTCTTCCCGCTGCCCTGGCCAATATTTATCCTTCAACCAATATCGCTAAAACAGATTATCTGGTCATTATCACATTGCTGTTTGTGGGACCTTGCTGCGTGCAAATTGGCTGCCGCGTTTCCTACATTACAACAATGACTACACTTCAAAAGTAATTAATTAGCTGTAAAGCGCTTTGGGACATCCTGAGGCCGTGAAAGGTGCTAGATAAATGAAAACTCTTTCTTCCTTTATCTTTCTTTTCGAAAAGGAATTGTCTCTGAAAGAAATAGCCCACCTTATGGTAGATAAGTCACTGGATGCTGAAGGCCTATACCCTGGGCTATTTAAAGAAGTGATAGTGGTGATAGCAGAGGCTAAGGCCAAAATTTCTCAATGTAGCCAACAAAGCACTTTTGCTGAAGGTGGGAGAGATGCATAAACTGGGTAACTTTAGATCAGATAGTCTAACATCAGTTGTGGACAAACTCTTAGAATCTATCATTCGAGATAAAATTAGTGAGCAATTCAAAATTCATAGGTTAATCAAGGTCAGCCAGCATGGATTTGTTAAAGGTAAGTTTAGTTTGACTAATAGAATTTTTTTTGAAACAGTGACAGATTGAATGGATAAATTGAATGCAGTAGATGTAGTGTATAAGGATTTTCAGAAGACATTTGATAAGGTACCTCACAAGAGGCTTGTTAGGAAAATTCAGGCACTTGGTATAAGAGGAAATGTAGCAGCATGGAATGAAAGTAGGTTGATGGACAGAAAGCAAAGAGTTGGGTTAACTGGGTGTTGCACGGACTAGAGAAGGGTTGGGAGTGGTCTACCCCAGGTGTCAGTGCTGGGTCCACTTTTATTCGTAGTATACATAGACGATTTGGACTTGGCTTTGGGAAGACAATCTTAAAGTTTGCTAACAACACAAAAGTAAGAGGTTTGGCAAACAGCAAGGAGAATGGTACAAGATTTTAGGAAGACAAAAGAGAGGTTAGCGGAATAGGCAGATGAGTGTCAGATGAAATCTAATATGGGATAAGTGTGAAGTAATACATTTTGGGAGAAAAAGAGAGCATACACTTCATGGAAAGACAATGAAGGGTGTGGATAAACAGACAGAGCTATGGGTTCAAATATATAATTCCCTCAAAGTGCAAGTGCAGGTAAATAAAGCCAGAGAAAAGCCAATCGAATTTGGGGTTTTATGAATAAGGGCATAGAGTATAAGAGTAAAGAAGTAATGATAAATTTCTACAAAACAATAGTTAGGCCATATCTAAAGTACTGTATGTAGTTTTGGGCACCCATTATAGAAAGAACATTAAAGTCATAGAGAGTGTACAGCGTAGATTCACTAGCATAATACCAGGGATGGGAAACTATAGTTATGATCGGGGACTTGAGATACTGGGACTGTTTGGAGCAGAAAGGGCTAAGAACGGATTTAATAGAAGCTTTTAAAATTGTGAAGGGTTTTGATATGAAAACCCACAAATTTTCAAGATTAGGTTCCAAGAATGGCCTCCTTCTGTGCTGTAAACGTCTGTACGTAAATGAGTGTTAGATGACTCCCAAGCTTGGGTTTTAAAAACCTGTAGACTGTAGGAGGAAAGAAAGACTGAGGAATCTGAGGAGCTGCACAGTGTTGAGGTCCTGGGAAAGAATGAGTTGGAGCAGGAGGATGTATAATCCTGGCCTCTTGCACATCCCCGATTTTCATCGCTCCAGTATTGGCGGAGGTTTTACTACGTTAAAGGAGCTATATAAATACAAGTTGTTGTAATTACATGGTGAAGATATGGGGAGGAGGCAGGATGTGTAGAAGGGCATATTTGGACCCTGGGAGGAACAAGAAAGGAGAAATAATGGCCATAGTTATATTGATAAAATGGAGACAAGAAAGGCTGTGACAGTGTATTTGAGATCCATATAACACAGCCTGAAGGGTAGGTAATGTTGAATTTACCTGACAGAGCAGAGAGTGATCAACTGCCCTTCTAGAAAGGAGCAACATGTCAGTGTTTGAAAGCTACTTTAAGCAGTGGTTTCAGCTTTCTGAGATCTGTTTTTTTTTTAAGAAAAAGAAAAACCTTTTACTTTTCGTGTTATTCCCTGGCAGTTTTAAGAAAGAGCTCTTAACTTCTGGGTTTGAACTTTCTGATTAATTTGCATTGGTAAATATCATTGCAGGATCTTCAAAGACCGCTGTCCATGAGATGTGAAGAGGAATGCAGAAGGCCATAAGGTGTGTTGGTCTAAACCTTGTGTTGTCATGGCATTGGAGCAAGTGTGCAGCCTACCACCCAGGTAGACGGCGTGTTTAGTGGTACATAATCAAAGAAAAGAAGTCCCTTCCCAAGTCATCCCTCTTCATACCAGACAGGAATAGTAATGATAAAGACACATGATCCTACATTAGAGCACACCATTCCCCAGGCTGCAGACTGAGCACAGTAAACACAACCTTGAACTGAAGGGAGTTTTGAACAAACAGCAGAAAGTGCCTGTGTGTATGTGTGTGTGTGTATAGAAGAGAAGTCAGAGAGAGCTAATGTTACAACGAGGAGGGTGGGAAATCAGTGGCTCATCTCATCACATAGGTGAGCTATGCATTCTTCAGGTGCGCAATGTGTGTGCAAGAGGGGAACGTGAGAAGAGAGACTTACCCAAGCGTCCAGTATCGGTGATCTGGTCATTTTGCAATATATTTTCACGTATTCAGGTTGGTAGCTCAGATCACCGCAATGCTGGAGAAGAAACATAAAACCTGCCGTTTGATTGCGTTTTAAAGGGGTCCTTGTAAAAATGCCACAGAAAAAAAAATCAAGGGTGGCGCATTCGAAATAACCCAGTGATTGAATCTGCTGTGATTTTCATAATAGCTTTGTTTTTTTCACAATTTCAAAGATAAGATTGTGAAAGATCACAATCTTCAAAAATATAATCCTGAAATTGTGCCAGAACCAGTGACTATAACAGAAATCAGCTTGCGTTGAACCCATAGAGTTTTGGTATTGCCAGAATGATACAGTCCCGTTGTGTGTAAAAAAAAGAAAGACTTCCATTTATATAGCGTCTTTCACGACCTCAGGACGTCCCAAAGCGCTTTACAACTAATAAAGTACTTTTGAAGTATAGTCGCTGTT
This sequence comes from Heptranchias perlo, assembly GCF_035084215.1. Classification (NCBI taxonomy): domain Eukaryota; kingdom Metazoa; phylum Chordata; class Chondrichthyes; order Hexanchiformes; family Hexanchidae; genus Heptranchias; species Heptranchias perlo. Next base: position 41,150,752 of record NC_090349.1, read on the forward strand.
GTAATGTAGGAAACGTGGCAGCCAATTTGCGCACAGAAAGATCCCACAAATAGCAGGGTGATAATGACCAGATAATCTAGGTTTCAATTTTAAGGTGTTGGTTGAGGGATAACTATTGGCCAGGATACTGGGAAGAACTCACCTGCTCTTCTTCAAAATAGTGCCATGGGATCTTTCACATCCACCTGAGAGAGCAGACAGGGCCTTGGTTTAACGTCTCATCTGACAGTGCAACACTCCCTCAGTCCTGCACTAAAGTACCAGCCTAGATTATGTGCTCAAGTCTCTGGAGTAGGTCTTGGATCCACAACCATCTGATTCAGAGGCGAAAGTGCTACCCACTGAGCCGCGGCAGACAAAACGGGACAAAAAGGAAAGTGGAAACGAAAGCTCGTCTGTCCGATTGCTGTCATTTGCTGCTCACCGTGATCAGAAGTTTTGGTTTCACTTATGATGCTCCCTTTCCTTCACTGCCATCAGATTTATTGACAACACGGCTAAAACATTTTCCACCAATGTTAGTGGCATTATTCTGGGAGAATGGTTGCATTGTCAATTGATTCAATCTTATCGGTCAGAATATTATTTAGAAGTAGTTTTGTATAAGGTCACAAAAGCGGCACAATTTGTTTTCTGCAATTAAAGTTCCTATTTATATCTGTGTTCTTTTAGACAATCAGGGTGTTTATTCTGAGGCTACCAGCACTGACAAAAAAATATCCTTTTTATTAATTCATTCTCGGGATGTGGGCATGGGCTAGCAAGGCCATCAATCAATGCCCATCCCTAGTTACCCTTGAGAAGGTGGTGATGAGCCTTCTTCTTGAACTGCTGCAGTCTGTATGGTAAAGGTGCTCCCACAGTGCTGTTAGGTAGGGAGTTCTAGGATGAAGGAACAGCCAATATATGTCCAAGTCGGCATGATGTGTCACTTGGAGGTAATGCATTCCCACAGTCCTGCTGTGACTGCCCACAAGGATAGCTGGTGTGGGAAATGGACAATACCACTCTGGTACAACAGTATTACGTCAGATTAAAGATTAAGGCACATTATGGAGAGGGTAAGTAAAGGGAGATTTATCCAACAGCTAACTAGGGAGTCCCTAATGTTGACTCACTGTTTAAATTGCAGTTTCATTCTCTAACACAGGTGACTCTATAATGATGAGTACAAAATTATTTATCCACTACATTTGTATACTTCCTCTGGTGGGACATCCAGAACAAGGGGGCATGATCTTAAAATTAGAGCTCGGCCATTTAGGAGTGAAATCAGGAAGGACTTTTTCACACAAAAAATAGAGGAAATCTGGAACTCACTCCCCCAAAACACCCGTGGGTGTTGCACCAATGAAATTTTCAAGACTGAGATCGATAGATTTTTGTTTAGGTAAGGGTATCAAGAGATATGGAGCAAAGATAGGTAAATAAAGTGGAGATGCAGATCAGCAGTGATGATCTAATTACATGGCGGAACAGGCTCGAGGGGCTGAATGGACTATTCCTGTTCCTATAACCCTATGATGTGGCCTAGTAATTTTTTTTTAATGCAATGTTTTAGTTACCTGCAAGTTGCAGATCAAAGCAATTTTCAATTTATTCCTATTATTCATCAGTTCACCAGCACCAAGCATTTTGAAGTTGTCCTTTCTGTGTTGCAGTTTACCTTATCACAAAAACCTAGAAAATGCCAATTATAAAATGTCTTAGTCTGGGCCTCAATGGTATTCCCCCTCGCAGTATGGGATTCCAATTATACCACTAGCCACACTGGGGGATAGAAAATCAGCTTTTCCCATTTGTTTGCAAATCTTTGAAGAGCGGTGTGATTCAATAAATTTTGTAAAACAAAAACTGCAAATGCTGGAAATCTGAAACAAAAATATGAAATGCTGGAAACACCCAGCAGGTCAGGCAGGACCTGTGGAGAGATCAGGCAAGTTAATGATTCAGATATGGACCCGTCACCAGAACCGTTCTGGTGAAGGGTTACTCCATCAATCTTTTATTGAGAGTCAATTCCCATTATGAACATTCCCAGATCACAAATTTCACCAGATTCTCGGCCTGAATTACACAGCAGTCTTCGCTCTCACATACTACAGAACTCCTCTCAATCCAACAATGAAAATCTCTTGTTACGTGAACCGGGGATGCTAACCTTGCACATGCTCACACTTGTGTTTCTCCAATCTTCCAGAAGATGGACTGATGAACACCCTAGTGAGACGAGGCCAACTATAAACCAACAGGTTGATTTATTTTGCATTTGATATGTGAATGAACAGTCTAACATTCGCAATGAATTTTAAGCAATTTCACAATATTCCTCGTAACTTAGAAAATACCAAAGCACACCACACTTTATTTGTTTGTGGGCTAAATAGATTTTTCTGACTAGTAAATTCTCTGAAACCAAACCTAAAAAGGGAGTTCTCACTCTTTAGTGAGTTTCTTTCTTAGCTGGACAGGAGGCCAAAGTTTTGACGTCTGGCCTGCCCTCCATGTCCAGGGATTGGACAGTTGAGATGCCAATCGAACTGGCTACTGCCCTCCTAGCTGCATATTTCCCTGGAAGCAACATGAATGAAGCCATTCCAACAAATTGCACTCAATTTCCTCTCTGGATGACCTTCGTTGTCTCAAACTGACGTGGTATTTGAGAAATACCATTCTGGATAAACACTTCAGCTGGGTTTAATCACATTCACAGAACATGTGTGTTCTGAGGGTTTAATTCCTTGTGAACTAAATTTAACTAAATAGCAACAGCTTAATGTAAATTACCTGAAATTCCTCATGTCAAATAGTTAAAAATAACAAAACATGACACAGCCCTATTGTAATAAAGCAGCGTAACATTTGATGCACCATGAGCATCAACACTGGAGATCTGCTAGTAGATATTATAAACAATAACGAGTACCAGGGAATTTTCTAACTTTTGATCCTAATGTCATTCTCAGGCGGGTTTTCTCATCAGTTAGTTCAGATATTTTGAGTAACTCGATTTCATGATTTCTATGTATTGGAACTTTCTTTTTATTGAGAAGCCCGAAAGGCCATGGTCCATAGTATAGGATACCACCAAGATGGGAAAGAGTGTAATGGTTGGTTGGTGCCAACCTTGAGTTTTAGAAGCCTGTGGCTTGTAGGAGGAAGGGAGTTGAGGAGGTCCAAAGTTTTGATGTCCTAGGAAAGAATAAGTTAGGCGAGATAACAGGGTGAGTGTCCTGATTACAAGGATTTAAGGAACAGAAAGATTACATAGCACAGTGTATTTAGAGTTTCAGAAATTTAGAAGTAGTAATGACCTTAATAGTATCGATAAAGTAGGGATAGACCAGGAAGTTTGCACTAAAGAAAGACTTGCATTTCTATAGCCGCTTTCATGACCTTAAGGTGCCCCAAAGCGTTTTCAAGTCAATGAAGTACTTTTGAAGTGTCGTCACTGTTGTAATGTAGGAAACACAGCAGCCAATTTGGGCACAGCAAGATCCCACATGCAGCAACATGGTAATGACCAGATCATCTAAAGAGCTGAACTATTCCAAATACACGTAGAAACATTTTCATATGTAGAGTAACCGATAGCTGAGTACATTTACAAGGATACTTAGGAGTGGATGCAAGGCAATGATCTAATCGAAGTTATCTTAACTCATAGAAATAAATCTCAGCAGACAATAAGAATTATCTGAATCTCTGAGATTAGAATACATCATTGAATCACTCACTAATATTTGTGATTGTAATATAATTTCTGTGAGGCTTTGATTTTGCCTTTGTTGAGTGTTAGTGGTGGGTGTGGCTGACAGCATCTGCCTTTGATCCATGATGAGATTCGTTGTGTCATAATTACTGCAAGAATGCTGAGAAATATCTGATCACCAGGAAGTTCATGGTGCAGGAGATGTTACATTATATTCTGATAATCTGACTATTGGCACAAAACCAGTGCTCACATTTTTGCCTGAACAAAATATAACTGCTAAGATTTACTAGAATCATAGGGGGTAAATTTAACTCCTCCAGGACGGACAGGAGAGGGGTATGGGTGGGGGGGGGGGTGTTAAATTGTTAAAAATGGGTGGTTTGGGGGACCGACAAGTAACCCGCTCTCGAGAGGTGGGTCGGTAATTATAATATGTTAATGAGGCTCCGTGCCTCTCCCCCCGATCTTTTCCCCCCGCGATCCGATCTCTCCCCCGATCCGATCTCTCCCCCCTGATCTCTCCCTGATCCGATCTCTCCCCCCGGATCTCTCCCCGCGATCTCTCCCCCGCGATCTCTCCCCCTCGATCTCTCCTCCGATCCAATCTCTCCCCCCGATCTTAACTCTCCCCCCGATCCGATCTCCCCCCCACGATCCGATCTCCCCCCCCCCGCGATCTGATCTCCCCCCGTGATCCTATCTTTCCCCCCGATCTCTCCCCCGATCTCTCCCCCGCGATCTCTCCCCCTGATCTCTCCCCCGATCCAATCTCTCCAGCCGATCTCTCCCCCCAATCCGATCACTTCCCCCACCCCCTGATCCGATCTCTCCCCCCCTCCCTCCTTTCTCTTCTGTCCCCAGCTACAGGCTTTCATGCCCGGCAACCAACCAGTCTCTGAATCTCACCGGCTGCCAGACGGGAAACAGAGCAAAAAATTCTAATGAGTTCTAATGAGGATCTCCGCTTTCCCGGCATTTCCGGGTTTCCCGGCCACTGACAGGCACCTCAGCTCCCCGTAAACATCGGGGCCATCAAATCATAGAACGATACAGCATTTGGCCCATCATGATGGTGCTGGCTCTTTGAAAGAGCTACCCAATTAGTCCCATTCCCCTGCTCGTTCCCCATGGCCCTGCACATTTTTCCCCTTCAAATATTTATCCAATTCCCTTTTGAAAGTTACTATTGAATCTGCTTCCACCGCCCTTTTGGGCGATGAATTCCAGATCATAACAACTTGCTGCGTAAAAAAAGAACCTCCTCAACTCACCTCTGGTTCTTTCTCCTTACCATTTAAATGTGAGTTCCCAATACTTACAAGTTCCTGATGGGTAAATAAAATTGTGTGACATTTATAGATTGACAGCGGTTTACATGCGTTCCTATGATGGTGAAACAGTGGATCTACAGCTGCCTATCCTCCAAATCCCACCATACTCTGTAATTGCTAATGACCAATATACACAGTAATACCCCATATATTGAGACTCGTTTACCACAAAAGCAAGTTAAGCACTCTGGACACACTTTTGTATGTTGCTATTGTACAGTTTCTATTAAACATGCCAACAGTTAAAGAAATTGCAATCCATTTGATGTTTAATTTACAACCCATGCTATTGAGTCTATGAATTAAAATTGATTTGTGAAAAATAAACACAGATCATTAACCCGATAGTCAATAGCCGATGTTCCTGGTGGCTCTAAATGGGGATGGTAAACATAGAACCAACTTGGGAGTGTCAGCCTTGGCTCGGCAGTAGCACTCTCTCCTCTGAGGCAAGTGGTTGTAGGTTCAAGTCCCACTCCATAGACTTGAACACATAATCCAGGCTGACACTCCAGTGTAGTGCTGAGGGAGTGCTGCACTGTCGGAGGTGCCGTCTTTCAGATAAAATTAAGTCTTAATTGCCAATTATAAGATTATTATCTTAATTGGCAATTGTCTTAAATCTGCTTGCTCTGGTTACTGAACCTTCTAACAGTGGAAACAGTTTCTGTTTCTAGTGCCATGGGATCTGTAATATCCTCCTGAAAAGGCAGATGGGGCTTCAGTTGAACAACAGTACAGCACTCCCTCAGCACTGTAAGTGTCAGCTTAGATTACGAGCTCAAGTCCTGGAGTACGATTTGAACTCACAACCTTCTGACTCGCGCAAATTAAAAAAAATAAAAAATAACTTACTGGAATAAATGACTGAAATTGTTACAACATGCACGGCGCACAGTGAAAAAATAAACGGAGACTGACTTTAAAAGTTTGGTAGCATGAAAATTTATCGAGAACTTGATTGCGTCAAAGTTGGACGTTAGGCGGATTTGACCAGCGAGTGGAAGCAGAAATGAAAACTGATTTGCAGTTGTTTTTGTCAGGACGGTATGTAACAGCACTCAATCATATTATGGGTTGGATAAAGGTACAGCTGAGAGCAGCCTTGTCCGACTCCTGTTTACACCAGGTGGGGGGACGGGGGGGCGGGGGGGGGGGCGGGGGGGTGCGGAGGGCGGGAGGGTGGGATAAAAGGAGAAACGAACTCGGAGAACATGTACACGGTATCATCAGCCTCAATCCGCTCTCCATCAGTCACTGTCACATTAGGACACCAGCTGCAAGCTGTACCTCCCCTGCTCACGATACACAACAGCTTCTCATTGCGTGAGGCTCTCTGACCCGCACGCAACTGCAGTCACATGTTGCTTCCTTCTGGAGGAACGGAGCAAAAAAAAAATCATTAAGAATTCCTGCTTTGTTCAGAGGCCCAGGGAAGCATGTACAAATCTCAAAACAAGGCCCGAACCTCCGGCAGCAGATTCCATTGGTGTTATCATAGCTGGACTTCATTTATAGGCGGCATCGTTCGCTTTTTAACTCTTCAGAACTGCACTGCGGCAGTTTTGTTTTTCCACTTTTTTATCCCCCCTCTTGTGTCAACCATGTGACTCAGTGGGTAGCAGTCTCGCCTCTGAGGCAGACGGTCCTGGGTTCATAATCCCCACTCCAGAGACTCCAGCACAAAATCCAGGCTGACTCTCCCAGTGCAGTACTGAGAGGGTGCTGCACCGTCAGAGGTGCCGTCTTTCGGATGGAGATGTTAAACCGAGGCCCCGTCTGTCCTCTCAGGTGGACATAAAAGATTCCACGGCACTATTCGAAGAAGAGCAGGGGAGTTCTTCCCAGGGTCCGAGCCAAAATTTATCCCTCAACCAACATCACAAACATATTATCTGGTTATTATCAAATTGCTGTTTGTGGGTCCTTGCTGTGGGCAAATTGGCTGCCGTGTTTCCTACATTACAACGGTAACTACACTTCAAAAGTACTTAATTGGCTGTAAAGCACTTTGGGACTTCCAGGGGTCGTGAAAGGCACTATATAAATGCAAGTCTTTCTTTTTTTTCTACCTCTTATAGACAAGCAATGACGCAGAATACCATGAGTATCTGCTATGAACCGGACAACTTGGAGAGTGACAGGTGGGGATACAGTCTGTTCATTGCATTCAATGCCACCCATTTGAGTCCTTCATCACTGGTACAAAATAATGCCACCCAGACATGTCTAATTGACTTTACCTCTAAGGTATTATTATTTGGCAGAGATCTGGTGGCATTGGTCTAATTTTCTTTTGTCTTTGGGTTGCCCTGTGATCTCAGTACACTGATCACAACCTAATTTCAGACACTGTTTCAATAGTAGACACTTTCTATTTCAAATAAAACTGCTATTTTTTTTATGCCAGCGTTTCAGTGATACCTTCTCACTAGTCTGACCTTTAATGGTCCAGTGCTGCATAAATGCAAGTTATTTCTTTCTTTCTCCGGACTGATGAAGAGCAATGGCCTCGATTTTAAGTACGTGCGAAGTGAAGGGGGGGGTCCAGGGCGAGCCGCAAACTCGCACGCCAAAGCCTGGAGAGATTTTCACTCCCGGATCTCATTTCCATATTAAGGCTCGGTCTCACACCCGAACCCGGCAGGACTGGATAACGCCGATCACCACGAGCTAGTTCACCTTGTCCAGGGCAGTAGAACCAGAGGACACGGCCTGTGCTTGAAGGGGGGTAAATTCAGAACTAATCTGCGGAAACAGTGAGCGCGTGGTCAATCTGTGGAACAAACTCCCTAGGGAGACGGTGGAAGGAGTTAGTGTTGATTCATTCAAATGCAAATTAGGTAGATTTCTTTCAGAAAATAACATTTTGGGATACAGTATATGAGGAATTTGAGTCATGACATGTGGTGAGTGTAACAGGCTTGGGAGGAACAAATGACTTTGGACCTGCGGTTCCCAAAGCTCTCAACCACTGGGGGTTTTCCTCGCCTCATGTCTGGGTCTGTTGTAGACTAATTGACAGAGATTGATTGCTATGATTAGTCAACAACTCCATTATCGTTTTATCATGCCAGGATGGTAGAAGGCGAATTGGATGGAGCTTGGTCTTTTATCGTCTTGTAATTCCCACGTTCCCTGTGAATCACAGCCGGTAGGAGGGAGCAGGAATTCAGGCAGCAGGAGACCACAACTGCTCCCCCTGCTCAGGCCCCAGGTTAAAATCGGAGCTCAGGCCCCCGATGATGTCATCAGAGCCTGATCTACATATTTAAAGTGGACCCCGCCGGCTTGGAGGACAGGTGGACTTGCTGCCTGCAATTTAAAATTGCAGTCGGCCAGATCGGGGTGGGAAAGGGAATTTTAAGTGCCCTCACCCCCCCTCCCCCACCAGTTAAAATTGAGGCCAGTGTAAAAACAGGATCAATTGAAATGGGAATATAGAAGGATCTCATGGATAAATAGCTTCGTTGTTACAGGTGCTGCCTACCGTGGAACTAAAGGATACAAAACCAAGCAGGTCTCGGGTTTGATCCCGGATCTGCCGAGATAGCGGGGCGAGTTTTCAGTCTCACCGCCTAGGCAGCAACCTGGTGAAGCAGGTCACCCGCCTGGTGTAGAACCCGCTGGATTTTCATCGGCTCTGCCAGCTGACGGCACGGTTGGAGGTGGGGTGGGGGGGGGGGGGGGTCAGTAAATTATGAGTATCTCCGCACCGTGAACAGGATTTTACCACAAAAATCTTGTTCTTAGTGGAAAATCGATTTTAGGATGATTTCTCCAAGTGCCTGCTGGTAAATCACCGCAGAAAATGGTTGCCATTTAGCCGTTTGCTGTTAAACGGAATAACCTGTAATATGTTCAAACCGAGAAATTACAATCGGCTATATTATCGGACCAATACTTAAGGCATCTGTATTACATCCAGAAATAAGGAAAGAACTTGTATCTATATAGAACCTTTCATGACCTCAGAACATTCCAAAGCATTTTACAGCCAATGGAGTACATTTGAATCATGGCCGCTGTTGTAATGTAGGAAACGTGTCAGCCAATTTACGCACAGCAAGATCCCACAAACAGCAATGTGATAATGACCAGATCGTTTGTTTTAGGTGTTGGTTGAGGGATAAATATTGGCCAGGACGCCAGGGAGATTTCCCCTTGCTCTTCTTTGAAATAGTGCCATGGGATCTTTTACGTCCACCTGAGAGGGCAGACGGGGCTTCGGTTTAATGTCTCATCCAAAAGATGGCACCTCCAACATTGCAGCACTCCCTCAGTACTACACTGGGAGTGTCAGCCTAGATCATGTGCCCATGTCCCTGGAGTGGGACTTTAAACCCACAATCTTCTGACTCAGTGGCAAGAGTGTTGCCAACTGAGCCACGGCTGACCATGGGGTGACCATTGACCAGAAACTTAACTGGACCAGCCGTATAAATACTCTGGCTACAAGAGCAGGGCAGAGGCTGGGTATTCTGCGGCAAGTGACTCACCTCCTGACTCCCCAAAGCCTTTCCACCTTCTACAAGGCACAAGTCAGGAGTGTGATGGAATACTCTCCACTTGCCTGGATGAGTGCAGCTCCAACAACACTCAAGAAGCTCGACACCATCCAGGACAAAGCAACCCGCTTGATTGGCACCTCATCCACCACCCTAAACATTCACTCCCTTCACCACTGGCGCTCTGTGGCTGCAGTGTGTACCATCCACAGGATGCACTGCAGCAACTCGCCAAGGCTTCTTTGACAGCACCTCCCAAACCCGCGACCTCCACCACCTAGAAGGACAAGGGCAGCAGGCACATGGGAACAACACCACCTGCACGTTCCCCTCCAAGTCACACACCATCCCGACTTGGAAATATATTGCCGTTCCTTCATCGTCGCTGGGTCAAAATCCTGGAACTCCCTACCTAACAGCACTGTGGTGAGCCACCGCCTTCTCGAGGGCAATTAGGGATGGGCAATAAATGCTGGCCTTGCCAGCGACGCCCACATCCCATGAACGAATTTTTTAAAAATTTTGACGTAGACATGAATCTGTCCACCTTAACGCCGCCTCTGCTAAAATAATAAAGGGATTTCACACGAATGCGTTGAGCATTCGTTTGCCTTTATCAGCTGTAGTCATTTCTAAGATGATAGGAATGATCTTCTGAGTGAGTTAAAGTTATGTCTGAATTTGCAGTACAAGCCCCTCCAATGTGTTCTTGAAATCATATTTCACATCTGCCTGTCTCGTTGTGTGTGTAACACGGAGACAGTTTCTACAGAGTTTAAAACGTTACCTATCCAACAGCGGAAATTTAGTTCAGCCTTGTAATAATAACCAAGTAAAAGAAGTACAGTGAGGACCTTCACATAAGTGCTGTGGGTTCCTGAACGCTCAAAATACCAGAACTGGGGATATTTCCCAGGACAGCCGAACCATTTATGAATGCAGTGAGCTATGACGACTAAATCTGAGCGTACAGCTCGGGAGTCCTAATGAAAAGTAAGGGCACACTCTTCCCTTGATCACAGGCGATCTATCTGAGGATGGAGTACTGCCAGGTTCACCAGGGAAAATAATATTGGCTTTTTCACAATAGCCTCATTCTGCACATTGTTCTTAATGTGCGTTACTTCCTGCCTTTTCGCATGATCGCGTGGTAGAAGAGAGGGGACGTATATAATTTTTCCTTCCTTTTTCAATTTTAATGCAAAAAAACAAAAACCCATATTGCGCTTTATTTTCCTGCCTCCGATGGCATCTGTACTCCACAGGGATATGAAATCCCTTCATGTGTTGTACTTGCACAGTAAAGACTGCACAATATTAGGTTTTGAGCTACACAGGCCTTTATAAATTTACAAGTTATCTATTTCCTGCACCCTGCCAGTACTATCAGCATTGGGACATCTGGACTCGGCTTCCCCCCTTATTACAGCCCCAAAGGAGAATCATTTGTTCGGACAGAAATTGCCGTATTTTCTTAAGTCTGTCACCTGCAGAGCTGTGCCTTTCATGCGCCGGGTAGCAGAGAGGTTTCAGAGGTTGAAGTTCATCCATCTTTATCGAGGGAGAGGGTCAGAGAAGCAGCAGGGGCTCCCAGCCGCTACTGGAAACCGAGCAGGGCAAAGAGAGAGGACGATGACGATGGCCCAGAATTTGCTGGGAAAGTAACAGCGGGTTTAATCCGTTATTAGTTGCGTAAAAAAAAAAGACAAACAGCAATTTGAGGCGAGGAAGAGACAGGGCGTGAGTGCGAATCGCCACAAGTTGCAGGACGATTTGTGTCGCTCCGCCGTCTGCCTCGCGAAAACAGGAGCTCGCCCTCAAACCTCCCCGTGAGTGTCAAGAAATTGCTGGATTTGCGCTGTAAATATGAATCAAACTCACTGCAGAAAGTTAATTGACAGCATAAATATCTTTTTAAGGAGGAGATTTATGTTCCTGCAATGCCAATCAACCTCTCCAGCCTAGAAAGAGAACATTTGAAACTGTGGAGTCTCATTCCTGCAGCTAGTAAATTGTTCATTGATGTTTTTAAAATGTTAAATTTTAAAATTTTCTTTTCTTACTTTTCCTAACTCTCTTTTTCCTCTCTCTCTCTCTTAATCCAGTCTTTCTTTCCATCTCTTTATTTCTCTTTCTGTATCTAATTTGACTCCAATTCACCCTTCTTCCTTCTCAGTCCTTCCTCTGTTTCTTTCTCAATCCTTAAATCGCATTGGTTAAGGAGATGGACTGTTGGTCCCGTTGTTCACTAAGGTCCCCGATGCCCCCGTTACCAGCTCGCACTTCCAGCAATTTGCGACGCGAAAGAATTGTTCGAGATGATGGGTGCAGGAAAAATATCCGACTCCCAGGGCCACGCCACAAGATGCCCCACTCCTGCAAATTCTGGCCCGATATTTAGCAGGAGCTGAAAAATATGAGGCTGGGGAGTCGAGTCGCACAGAGTGGGGCGGGGTGGGGGGGCGACCTTTCCTTCTTGCTGGTTTATGCCAGTAAAAACACTGTGCCTGCTGTTTCTAAATAAATTATTGAGGCAAGCTTAAAAGATTCCTGAAGCTGTGAGGTCTGAGCAGTGAAAAAAAAGATTTATTGCCTTGGTAGAGTTCACATCTCACTTAATACTGGGTTTAAAATCCAATATTTAATAAAAAGGGCTTCTCTTTTTTTCTCCAAAAATGTCTTAATTAAATTGGAAGCTTACAAGAGGCTCCCAAGTCCATGTCATCGGGTCTTTGTGCTTGGAATGCAAGCTATTTTCGGCCAGGCCAATCAGGAGGAAGGCGAGTTTAGGCGTTCATGTCTCCTGCAGCCTGACTGAGGAAGGGAAGAGAGATCCCACAGAGAAGAAAAATGCAAAAAACAAAGGGGCAAAATGATTCCCCGTGAAAAGCAGCACTTCCTATCAAGTATCGTGCCCAGTGATTTACTTCTTGCGAAAAGACTGTGGTGTCGTTGAATTATACCCCAGCATTTCAAAAGATCTTCTTAACTGAGGTTTTTGCACACTTGATTGGAAGCAATGTTCCAAAATATGATGCTACTCAATCAAATAAAAAGAAAGAAAAGACTTAGATTTATACAGCGCCTTTCATGACCTCAGGATGTCCCAAAGTGCTTTACAGCCAATGAAGTACTTTTTTGGATTGTCGTCACTGTTGTAATGTAGGAATACTCTAAACTTGATGGGGAAGAAAAACACTTACAAATCTTTCGAAAACACGTTGAGAGCCCATTTCGAAACATTCGATCTTTCAGTTTGTTCTGTGGGATTTATTAATACTTTAATCCTGTCAATCACACATTTCTACTTGTGTATTCCAATTCATCTGCCAGCTTTCCACAAGCCAAAAACTACATTGACAGAGTTTATACTGTCATTATAGCCGTGAATGGGACTGATGGGAGCTTTGCATTTCTTACATGCTCTGCCGATGGGCAGTCCTAATACTGTTCAGACCTCACGGCTTCCAATACGAAAGTTTCTTCTCCGTGGGACTTTAAAATTCTCATCCTCATGTTCAAATCCCTCCATGGCCTCGCCCCTCCCTATCTCTGCAACCTCCTCCAGCCCTACAACGCTCCGATATCTCTGCGCTCCTCCAATTCCCGCCGTTTGCGCATCCCCGATTTTAATCGCTCCACCATTGGCGGCCGTGCCTTCAGCTGCCTAGGCCCTAAGCTCTGGGATTCACTCCCTAAATCTCTCTACCTCTCTCTCCTCCTTTAAGTCACTCCTTAAGACACTCTTTGTCCGAGCTTTTGGTCACCTGTCCTAATATCTCCTTATGTGGCTCGGTGTCAAATTTTGTCTGATGATCGCTCCTGTGAAGCACCTTGGGACATTTTACTACGTTAAAGACGCTATATAAATGCAAGCTGTTGTTGTTGTTGCCGTGCTGCATGTCCAATTATCCTCTTGTCAATATCAGATCAATTTCATAAATTCAGAACTGGGCCATCCAGCGGCTGACTTAGCTACGGGATCATTGATGAATGGATTGCTGCAATCAAGTCCCAAAGGTTATTAAACGAGAAAACAGAGTGAGACAGTTAAATGATCAAACTCTTTGAAAGTGCTAAACCTTTTCAGCTTTTAAAATGTGCTTTCATTTCTTTCAAACAGCGTCTGAAAAAAGGGATCCGCAAATATCTAATGAGTGGAATTAGCGAATCGCACAGAACCAAGAACCAGAACCGTTTGTCAACATAGGAACAAAGGAACATAGGAACAGGAGTAGGCCATTCAGCCCCTCGTGCCTGCTCCGCCATTTGATAAGATCATGGCTGATCTGTGATCTAACTCCATATACCCGCCTTTGGCCCATATCCCTTAATACCTTTGGTTGCCAAAAAGCTATCTATCTCACATTTAAATTTAGCAATTGAGCTAGTATCAATTGCCGTTTGCGGAAGAGAGTTCCAAACTTCTACCACCCTTTGTGTGTAGAAATATTTTCTAATCTCACTCCTGAAAGGTCTGGCTCTAATTTTTAGACTGTGCCCCCTACTCCTAAAATCCCCAACCAGCGGAAATAGTTTCTCTCTATCCACCCTATCCGTTCCCCTTAATATCTTATAAACTTCGATCAGATCACCCCTTAACCTTCTAAACTCCAGAGAATACAATCCCAATTTGTGTAATCTCTCCTCGTAACTTAACCCTTGAAGTCCAGGTGTCATTCTAGTAAACCTACGCTGCACTCCCTCCAAGGCCAATATGTCCTTCCGAATGTGCGGTGCCCAGAACTGTTCACAGTACTCCAGGTGCGGTCTAACCAGGGTTTTGTATAGCTGCAGCATAATTTCTGCCCCCTTGTACTCTAGTCCTCTAGATATAAAGGCCAGCATTCCATTAGCCTTCTTGATTATTTTCTGCACCTGTTCATGACACTTCAATGATCTATGCACCTGAACCCCTAAGTCCCTTTGGACATCCACTGTTTTTAACTTTTTACCATTTAGAAAGTACCCTGTTCTATCCTTTTTTGATCCAAAGTGGATGACCTCACATTTGTCTACATTGAATTCCATTTGCCACAGTTTTGCCCATTCACCTAATCTATCAATATCGCTTTGTAATTTTATGTTTTCATCTACACTGCTTACAATGCCACCAATCTTTGTGTCATCGGCAAACTTAGATATGAGACTTTCTATGCCTTCATCTAAGTCATTAATAAATATTGTGAATAATTGAGGCCCCAAGACAGATCCCTGCGGGACTCCACTAGTCACATCCTGCCAATGTGTCACCTACCCATTATCCCTACTCTCTGTCGCCTTTCCCTCAGCCAACTTCCTAACCAAGTCCGTACTTTTCCCTCGATTCCATGGGCTTCTATCTTAGCTAACAGTCTCTTATGTGGGACCTTATCAAATGCCTTCTGGAAGTCCATATAAATAACATCCATTGACATTCCCCTGTCCACTACTTTAGTCACCTCTTCAAAAAATTCAATCAGGTTTGTCAGGCACGACCTACCTTTCACAAATCCATGCTGGCTCTCCCTGATTAACTGAAAATTCTCGAGGTGTTCAGTCACCCTATCCTTAATTATAGACTACAGCAATTTCCCCACAACAGATGTTAGGCTAACTGGTCTATAATTCCCCGGTTTCCCTCTCTCTCCTTTCTTAAAAAGCGGAGTGATATGTGCAATTTTCCAATCTAGAGGGACAGTTCCTGAATCTAGAGAACTTTGAAAGATTATAGTTAGGGCATCTGCAATCTGCTCACCTACTTCCTTTAAAACCCTGGGATGGAAACCATCTGGTCCTGGGGATTTGTCACTCTTTAGTGCTATTATTTTCTTCATTACTGTTCAAATTCTTGAAGTAAATTTAAAAGCTTGCTGCTTCAAAGTTCGATGCAGAAATGCATTTTTAAGATATCCTGCAGAAAGACTAAAGGGAGCCTGCAACTTTAAGGAGTCTGCGCTGCGAATTCAAGATGTTTCCACTTGTGGAGAGTCCAAAATTAGGGGTCATAAATATAAGATAGTCACTAATAAATCCAATAAAGATTTTAGGAGAAACTTCTTTACTCAGAGAGTGGTTAGAATATGGAACTCGGTACCACTAGGTGTGGTTGAGGTGAATAGCATAGATGCCTTTAAGGGGAAGCTAGATATGTACATGAGGGAGAAAGGAATAGAAGGATATGGTGATAGGGTGAGATGAAGGTGGGTGGGAGCATAAAAACTGGCATAGACCAATTGGGCCGAATGGCCTGTTTCTGTGCTGTAAATTCCATGTAATTCTATGTGACAGAATAAAGTTTGCAGATATGCGGCTATAAGTGTTTAAATGGACAGGGGATTTAATATGAGAGGTATAACATTTTCACTTTATTTTAAGCACTGTACTTGATATGCTGTGATAGCAGGATTGCAGTGCAGATATCTGTCAGGCGTGTCAAATGGAAACTTAGCAGCTGTCAGCACTGTGTTTGTTCTCTGGGGGCCAGATCCTTTTTAGTCATCGCCCGTAAACAAACATTAACAGTAGGAGAGCGAGGATTCAGGAGGAAGCCTCAAACATACCACTATCATCATTCCTGCGTAAAATGAAATCGCACCCTCACCGGCAAACTCTCCCCCCACCCTCCCCCCTTTCCTTTCTTTATAAAACGATGTTAAGAGACGCTCGCTGATGATGCTTACGTTCCCACTAACTGAGTACCTCGCCTCAACTGAGAATATGGGCAAGAGTATTCAGTAGATATTTAACCCCTGCAAGTCACCTCAAGCCGCTGCTGGGCACCTTCTCGTGGTCAGTTACTAATTGCCGCAGAGAGAGACTTAGGAACATGCTGACACCTTAATCCTCTTGGACCAGAGACTGGCGCTGACCCAGGTTTAACATAACAGAAGGAGAAAAAAAAATATTTTTTAAATTATGAACAGTAAACAATAAGTCTTTCCCTTGTGTGTCTGGATGATTTCTGAATACCTTTTTTAACCTGTAAAATATGTACACTTCTCAACCTCATATAAGTATTTAAAACATTAAATTCTGTACAATTGCCATGGTAAATATTGTATGAAGTATTTATAATTATCTAAGCAAGATAAAAATTCTGAATCTCGTGTATTTACATAAAACTCCCAGCATTTCTGTTGGTCTTTGTTTATCTTTGTGTGTATATTTGTAACTCTCTATCCATATGTTTCTCTGTATAACTCTATGTCTGTCTCCTTGTCTGTATGTATGGTATCTGTCTCCTTGTATCCCTGTGTACCTGTGTGTATGTGGAACTCAATCTCTGCAGTGTATTACACTGGGCTCTGCTCTCTATCTCACTTCACTGTTCTCCTCTTTTTCCACAGTTCCCATCTGCCGAAGATCTCGTGGCTAAGCTTTTGCCTCCAACCATGTTCCCTTTTCAGCGTGAGTCCTGGTTGGCAGCCATTGCAATGACACAATGCACCCCCTCCCCAAACTCTCTGTGTTTCTATTTAAAGAGTTGTGTGGCCAGTTTCACACCTGATGGTGCCTTCACCAAATGAACAAGCAATAAGTTCCAAAGTAAGTAGATACTCCTCTGAAGACTTTGACTCTTGCTGAAGTATATTCCCAATAGGCAGCCTCTCAGCACCTTGCCCATGGGCCATTCTTCATGGGCGAGCCTTGACAATGAGTGCTGGCAGGCTATTCAACTGTGAGGGGCACCACAGCCAAACCCGATCGTGACATCAACCAATGTCCGGCAGACATCTCCTCCCAAACCCAGAGGCACTGAAGCCAAATGTACCATCACACTGACTGAAATCAGCTCAGCTCAACACGGACCAGGCATTGAACCTGGGACTTTACAGCTCAGCTACTCGCTAAATAAATTCCCTGAACCATCGGAGGAGCCTGAAGTAAATTTTTATATTGGATATGTCCTGGTACACTGCCTTTGAGAGCCATGCCAAGAAAAAGAAAGGAAGAACTTGCATTTATATAGTGCCTTTCACAACCTCGGGACATCCCAAAGTGCTTTACAGCAATGAAGTACTTTTGAAATGTAGTCATTGTTGTAATGTAGGAAACACGGCAGCCGATTTGCGCACAGCAAGATCCCACAAACAGCAATGTGATATTGACCAGGTAATCAGTTTTAGTGATGTTGGTTGAAGGATAAATATTGGCCAGGACACCGGGGAGAACTCCCCTGCTCTTCTTCGAAATAGTGCCGTGGGGATCTTTTACATCCAGCTGAGAGGGCAGACGGGGCCTTGGTTTAACGTCTCATCCGAAAGACAGCATCTCTGACAGTGCAGCACTCCCTCGGTACTGCACTGGGAATGTCAGCCTAAAATTTGTGCTCAAGTCTCTGGAGTGGAGCATGAACCAGCAAAATTCCAATTCAATGGGGAGAGTGCTAGTCACCGAGCCATGGCTGTCACATACAACACGTTTTGAGTGTGTGTTTTATATGGTTTCTCTATTTACAAAGGAACAATCAACACTATGTTATGTATATCATAGTGGTGAAATGACAGGATACTATATTAAATCTGAAACTGTTCCAACATGAGAGGCTTAATATGTAAAACAGTACCACTGAAATCCATTAGTCACAGCACTGTGTGGGATTAACCTACTCCTGCAATGCACCAGGCCACACCTCCCATCACAGAGTACTCATTAGCCCAACCTGTTGATGCAGATTCCCCTTCAACAAATGCATTCTTTGCTCACCTGCTTTTATTTTAACTCTTATTACTTTGGAGAGCACGCTGTAAATAAATCAAATCCAGCTCTTTGTCTTTCTTTGTTCATACTCTCAAACAGGATCGTGTGGAACATGCTGTAAGTCTCAATGGACTGAATGGTGATAGCCCACATGCAACAAAACAGAAAGTCCCCCCCCCACTTTTTAATTCCTTTTCACGGGGGGAGGGAGTGACAGTGTACAGCTATAGCGCCGAGTGTGTTTATAAATATTTGAGGGCAATGAAACGTCTATATTTCTGGTTACACTGCCGGGCGCCGTTGGATGGAAATAAAACTTTGATCAATGAAATTTGCATCGCAATTCTGTCCCTTTTCCCAACTGGAAATCTATATTTAGTCTTTGAGTTACATATTGTCTGGACAGATCAAGCCTGGGTTGTGGTTTGGAATTGCACGTTGTGTAACTGGTAAAATTCGCCTTGGGCATGTTGTTGCAGAAATGAATTTTATATGAATGAAATGCTGTTGTGTAGAAGTTATAACCATTTGGGCACTGAAGGAGGATTATCAACCAACAAAAATGCTAAATATCAACTGATTATTAATAGCAACAGATCTCCCATGGCATTGCTCATAGATGATACATAGTTTTAGAAAGACATGGCCATTATACCATGTAATGCACAATGTATTATTCTGCTGCTAATGAACTGTGTGGAACCTAACCTGTCTATTAAGGCCACATGATCTATTCTGTTACATCCTGAAATCAATTGCTCTTTCGCAAATCCTGAGTCCTGAATTATAACCTTAATTATAAGGTTTTTTTCTGTTGCTGTGGAAGTTCCTGTGTAGATTGGGAACCATTGGTGTTTTTTTCCATTTTTGTGTACTTTTTTTTAAAGTGTGACAGAAAAATTTGCAAGTGTGACACGTGAAGTGTGACCAGGTATGTCTCAAAACCTTTATATAAACTAGCAGATCTCCTTTGGCATTGCTCGTGGTAATTCAAATGTTGCAGTGTTTTATGACAGGAAAAGAATATCATGTAATGTACAATGTATTGTTGTGCTATGGTGTATCTGTGTTTAAGCTTACAAAATCTCATTATGGCCGTAAATAATCAGTAATCAGAGGTCAATTAGAGTTTAATTGTTGTTGCTGATGATAGTTTGCTAATGGCCAGGTGCTTATAAATTTCCAGCCCTGGTAAAAGTTTGTAAACTTCCCTAATGACGGCAAACCTGACGAAGGAGATAATCTCCGAAAGCTTGTGATTTTAAAATAAAATTGTTGGACTATAACCTGGTGTTGTAAGATTCCTTGCAAATAACATGTAACTGACCTCGTCAGGAAATCACTGATTTCATTTGCCTTTTCACATACCGTACTTTTTTGTTCGGATTGTTCGGTTGTGAGTTTGATGATGCTTTTATACAAAGTGAGACGCATGGAGTGCGATTTTCAGGAATCAACTTCTTACCCCTTCTCTGGGCTCACTCAATAATTCTACATCTCTTCTGTAATATGGAAACCAAAACTGAACACAGTACTTCAGATTCAGCCTCACCAAGGTCAACATCACCTCCTTATATTATAAGTGCCATGCTTAGGTTATATCCCAACGGTTTATTTGCTTGCCTGCAAATGTTGAACTGATGGTTTTACTGATCTATACACTGAAACGCCCCAGATTTCATTCCCACTCTGTTACCTCAAGCATATTGCCATTTAATATGCAAACCACATTCTCGCTTCTTCTACTTAATATGACAACTTTACACTTTTCCATGTTCAACACCATCTGCCCATTGACCTGGTGTCCAGATCCCTTTGGATTATTGCACATTGGTTACATACATAGAATTACATAGAAGCACAGAAACAGGCCATTCGGCCCAACTGGTTCGTGCCAGTGTTTATGCTCCACATGAGCCTCCTCCCACTCTACTTTATCTAACCATATCAGCATATCATTCTATTCCTTTCTCCCTCATGTACTTATCTAGCTTCCCCTTAAATGCATCTATGCTATTTAACTACTCCATGTGGTAGCAAGTTTCACATTCTAACCACTTCAGGTAAAGAAGTTTATTAGTGACTATCTTATGTTTATGATCTCTAGTTTTGAACTCCCCCACAAGCGGAAACATCGTCTCCCTGTCTACCCAATCAAATCTCTTCATAATTTTAAAGACTTCTATTTGGCCTCCTCTTTTCCAGAGAAGAGCGCCCCAGACTGTTCAGTCTTTCCTGATAGCTATAACTTCGCAGCTCTGGTATCATCCTTGTAAATCTTTTTTGAATCTTCTCCAGTGCCTCTATATCCTTTTTGTAATATGGAGACCAGAACTGTACATAGTCTTTTCAATTCCACTCCTCTAGAAATGAACCCCAGTGCTTTGTTTGCATTTTTATGGCCTTAACCTGCGTTGTTCCTTTTAATGATTTTTGAATCTGTACCCCTAAATCCCTTTGTTCCTCTACCCCGTTTAGATTCTTATTTTCCAAGGAGTGTGTGGCCTCCTTGTTCCTCCTACCAAATGCATCACCTCATACTTATCAATATAGAAATTCTTGTGCCATTTACATGCCCATTCTGCAAGCTTATTAACGTCTTCTTGTAGTTTGTCGTAGTAAATAAGAACATAAGAAAAAGGAGCAGGAGTAGGCCATTAGGCCCCTCGAGCCTGCTTCGCCATTCAATAAGATCATGGCTGAACTTCGACCTCAACTCCACTTTCCCACACGATCCCCATATCCTTTGATTCCCCTAGAGTCCAAAAATCTATCTCAGCTTTGAACATATTCAATGACTCAGCATCCATTGCCCTCTGGGGTAGAGAATTCCAAAGATTCACAACCCTCTGAGTGAAGAAATTCCTCCTCATCTCAGTCTTAAACGGCCGACCCCTTATCCTGAGACTATGACCCCTAGTTCTAGCCGGGGAAATAACCTCTCAGCATCAACCCTGTCAAGCCCCCTCAGAATCTTGTATGTTTCAATGAGACTACCTCTTGTTATTCTAAACTCCAGAGAGTATAGGCCCATTCTACTCAACCTCTCCTCATAGGACAACCCTCTCATCCCAGGAATCAATCTCGTGAACCTTTGTTGCACCGCCTCTAAGGCAAGCATATCGTTCCTTAGATAAGACCAAAACTGTACACAGTACTCCAGGTGAGGTCTCACCAAAGCCCTGTACATTGTAGTAAGACTTCCTTACTCTTGTACTCCAACTCCCTTCCTCAGTATTAACTATACCTCCTAATTTGGTGTTGTCCGCAAATTTTGAAATTGTACTTCCGATTCCCAAATCCAAATCATTTATGTAAGTGGTGAACTACAGTGGTCCCAGCACCAATCCCTGTGGAACACCATTTCCCGCCTTCTGCTAGTCTGAGTAAATACTGTTAACCTCCACTCTTTGTTTTCTGCTGTTTGGCCAGCTTGCAATCCATTCTGTTACTTACCCTCTGACTCCACGTGCTCTGACCTTTGTCATGAGTCTATTATGCGGTACCTTATCGAAGGCCTATTGAAAATCCAAGTATATTACATCTACTACATTACCTTTATCTACTCTTTCTGTTACTTCTTCAAAGAATTCAGTAAGGTTGGTCAAGCATGACCTTCCCTTTTCAAATCCGTGCTGACTATTCTTTATTATATTTTTGGTTTCTAGATTTTTTTTATTACAACTTTGAGTAAAGATTCCATTATCTTTCATCCCATTGATGTTAAGCTAACTGACCTATAGTTCCCTGGTTTTGTTCTACTGCCCTTTTTAAATATCAGAATAATATTCCTATGGTTAGCGTCACTTCCAGTTTGATGTCATCGGCAAACTCAAATACCTTGGATATATTTCATCCTTTAAGTCTTTTATAAAAATTGGAAACAACAGCTGCCCGAACACTGACCCCTTGGAATTCCACTTGCACCCGGTTTCCACTCTGGTACCTCCCGAGCACCATTTAACATCTAATCCACATTCCTCTTTGTTGTCTACCTTTCCGCCACATATCAATCCAGCCTATAGCTTTGCCTCCTAGCCCATAAGCACGCACCTTGTTATTTGTGTGCCAGTGTTTCTGAAATCCAGGTAGATAACATCGACTACTGCACCCTTATCCACCAGATCTGTAGCATCCTCAAAAGAATCCAGTAAATTGGTCAGACACAATCTGCCCTTTTTGAACTCATGCTGGCTCTCTTCCTAATCAGACTCCATTCTTCCAGGTGTTGCCTTATTTTCATTTTTCATCAGTCTTTTCCCATAAATGTGATATGCATTCTGCACACTTTTATTTTACTTTATATTATGCAGCATTCAATATTTACAGATAATCGGATGATAAGAGACAGAAGTTCCACATGTGTTTGATAAAGTGCCAAAAAAACACACAATCAGTACTTAAAGGAATCACAGGCTATAGTGAAATGACGTTACAGCTCACAACCAATGAGGCTTTTTATACCGCGGTGATATTGCAGGTACCAAGTCAACACAGAGTACCTGCTCTTGGGTGTTGCAGGCAAACAGCAATGAGTTATACTGCCCCCAGTTACATCACTCGTGGATCTGAGAGAGAAAAAAGAGATCTATTCGTGCACAGGGCTCTGCGAGCAGGCATCTGATCGCCAGTGAAATGCATACTATTAGAAATGTAAATGTATTAATTATACAGCAAGTGTCGCAAAGCTGAAGTGAGGTCACGTCTCCAGGAGGTCCGATGTCCAACGCAGAATGCAGAATTGACATTGTTCTAATGCTGTTACATTGCTCATTCTGTGTTGCTGTGGCCACTTTACATCAGCGTAAGATGCGCAACATGCACTAATTAGCGCCGTGTTAGAAAAACTTTAGCACCAAGTGAGTCAGTGAAAGGTTAAATGAAGGTTCTCATGCCCACATACAAATTGTGTGTGAACATTTAAACTTCACAACGTTAAAAGATTTCCACTGGATGCAAAAACAATGCATTCTGACTGGCAGTCGTATCTAAACAGAATGCTGTGTAAGAATCATCTGCTAACGTCGTATGGTTTCAATCTGTCATAAATTATGGGAAGTTCCTTTTTTCAAAACACATTTTCCAAGAGCTCGCCCTGAGATACCTCAAATGCCGTCCCTACCCACATATTCTGCATTGCCCAAACTGACGGCACATTCAAGAAAGTTGTTTTTACTTGCAGCAAGATACAGTAAATGATAAGCACCCGCGGCAAAATTATGAGATGCATCTGAATCATGCATTCATCATCACTGCTCATTAAAAATTACCATTCAGCTGGCGCCTTAATCGCAAACTGGTTATTAGCTTTTTATTTCTGTTGCCCCGATGTCTTCTTCTAGAAAGTTCTTTTATTGTCGAGTAAGGAAACCTCTAAACACACCATCTGAACGTTTTTAAATTTGCATATTTCAAAAAAAGTACAGAAAAACAGATGTTGTAAAATATCTCTGGAAAATGGGAATAGCTATTTCTCATCCCAGAAAAAAAGTAAGATTTCTTGCTGAGATTTGTTAATGAGAGTTTAAAGAGTTGAGATGCTTTCTCGTGAATTAAAGAGTCATACAGGGCAGGAATCAAAAATATGAATTCATTACTAACAGTGACCAATTTTAGGGCAGTGTGACAGCCCGAAACAGATCCCGCTAATTTCTACATGTTTTGTACCCCTCCCCTATAAATCCCTATGTCAACCGTGGCTCAGTGGTAGCACTCTCATCCTGAGGCAGTAGGTTGTGGATTCAAGCTCCCACTTCAGAGAATTGAGCTCACAATCTAGGCTGACACTCCAGCGCAGTACTGAGAGAGTGCTGAGACATTAGACCGAGCCCCTGTCTGCTCTCTCAGGTGGACGTGAAAGAGCCCATGGCACTATTTTGAAGAAGATCAGGGGAGTTCTCCCTGGTGTCCGGGCCAATATTTATCCTTCAACCAACACCACTAAAACAGATGAGGTGGTCATTTTTTTGATTGCTGTTTTGTGCTTGTTGTGCACAAAATGGCTGCTGCATTTCCCTATATTACAATAGTGACCACACTTCAAAAAGTACTTTGTTGGCTGTAAAGCGCTTCGGGGCATCCTGAGATCATGAAAGCTGCTATATAAATCTACCTGTCACAGATGCATCTGTCCGTGACAGTATTAGTAGGACCACCGCACTGTTCTTGTGGAGACGAAGTCCTGCCTTCACACTGAGGACACCGGCCAACGTGTTGTGTGGCACTACCGCTGTGCTAAATGGGATAGATTCGGAACAGATCTAGCAGCTCAAAACTGGGCATCCATGAGGCGCTGTGGGCCATCAGCAGCAGCAGAATTGTATTCCACCATAACCTGTAACCTCATGACCCGACATATCCTTCACTCTACCATTAACATCAAGCTAGGGGATCAACCCTGGTTCAATGAGGAGTGTAGACGAGCATGCCAGGAGCAGCACCAGGCATACCTAAAAATGAGGTGCCAACCTGGTGAAGCTACAAGTTAGAGCTACATGCATGCTAAACAGCAGAAGCAGCATGCTTTAGACAGAACTAAGCGATCTCACAACCAACAGATCAGATCAAAGCTCTGCAGCCCTGTCACATCCAATCATGAATGGTGGTGGATAATTAAACAACAAGGCTGAAGTGTTTGCAACCATCTTCAACCAGAAATGCCAAGTGGATGATCCATATCGGCCTCCTCCTGAGATCCCCACCATCACAGAAGCCAGTCTTCAGCCAATTCGATTTACTCCACGTGATATCAAGAAACGGCTGAGTGCACTGGATACAACAAAGGCTATGGTCCTCGACAACATCCCTGCTGTAGTGCTGAAGACTTGTGCTCCAGAATTAGTTGCACCGCTAGCCAAGCTGTTCCAGTACAGCTAGAACACTAGCATCTACCCGACAAAATGGAAAATTGCCCACGTATGTCCTGTCCACAAAAAGCAGGACAAATCCAATCCGGTCAATTACCACCCCATCAGTCTACTCTCAATCATCAGCAAAGTGATGGAAGGTGTCGTCGACAGTGCTATCAAACGACACTTACTCACCAAAAACCTGCTCACCAATGCTCCGTTTGGGTTCCACCAGGACCACTTGGCTCCAGACCTCATTACAGCCTTGGTCCAAACATGGACAAAAGAGCTGAATTCCAGAGTTGAGGTGAGAGTGACCGCTCCTGACATCAAGGCAGCATTTGACCGAGTGGCACCAAGGAGCCCTAGTAAAATTGAAGTCAATGGGAATCAGGGAGAAAACTCTCCAATGGCTGGAGTCATACCTAGCACAAAGGAAGGTGGTAGTGGTTGTTGGAGGCCAATCATCTCAGCCCCAGGACATCACTGCAGGAGTTCCTCAAGCCAGTGTCCTACGCCCAACCATCTTCAGCTGCCTCATCAATGATCTTCCCTCCATCATAAGGTCAGAAGTGGGGATGTTTGCTGATGATTGCAGTGTTTAGTTCATTCGCAATCCCTCAGATAATGAAGCAGTCCGTGTCCGCATGCAGCAAGACCTGGACAACATCCAGGCTTGGGCAGATAAGTGGCAAGTAATATTTGCGCCAGACAAGTGCCAGGCAATGACCATCTCCAACAAGAGAGAGTTTAACCACCTCCCGTTGACATTCAACTGCATTGCCATCGCCGAATCCCCCACCATCAACATCCTGGGGGTCACCATTGACGGGAAACTTAACTGGACCAGCCACATAAATACTGTGGCTACAAGAGCAGGCCAAAGGCTGCGTATTCTGTGGCGAGTGACTCACCTCATGACTCCCCAAAGCCTTTCCACCATCTACAAGGCACAAGTCAGGAGTGTGATGGAATATTCTCCACTTGCCTGGATGAGTGCAGCTCCAACAACGCTCAAGAAGCTCAACACCATCTAGGACAAAGCAGCCTGTTTGATTGGCACCCCATCCACCACTTTAAACATTCACTCTCTCCACCACCAGCGCACTGTGGCTGCAGTGTGTACCATCCACAAGATGCAATGCAGCAACTCACCAAGGCTTCTTCTAAAGCACCTCCCAAACCCACAACCTCTACCACCTAGAAAGACATGGGCAGCAGGTGCATGGGAACACTACCACCTGCACGTTCCCCTCCAAGTCACACATCATCCTGACTTGGAAATATATCGCTGTTCCTTCATCGTCACTGGGACAAAATTCTGGAACTCCCTTCCTAACAGCACTGTGGGAGAACTTTCACCACACGGACTGCAGTGGTTCAAGAAGGCAGCTCACCACCACCTTCTCAAGGGCAATTAGGGGTGGGCAATAAACGTTGGCCTTGCCAGTGACGTCCACATCCCATGAACGAAAAAAATATATATAAATGCAAGTTTTTCCATCATGTGCTTCCTACTTATTTTACTCAAGTTATAACTTTGAATAATTAAAACTCATCCAGCCTCTTCTTACAATTTGCCACCCAAAAGACACAGAATCCTAGAGGCTGTGAAAATATTGTTTCCTGAGCAGGTCTGAGTGACAACCGATTATTTACCATAACTAGCACTTGTGCTAATGATAGTTAAAGAGGTTGCGTGCGTTAATTCTTCAAGTATCGACGGCCCTTGAAGTTTTAAAACAGCACACTTTCTGCAATGCATCTGCCAAAGCGGAATTATGTAATTTCTTAGATGCACAATATTTCAACCTGTTCTTGATAGGATCATAAACTTTCTTAGTTTTGTAGATAGGTTAAAGATTGTAAACTTGTTTTGGTTTATTTTTAAACTTGGGCACAACATTTAGCCTTTTCCTGTCAAAGAGGGGATCTTTTATTAAAGGGCAAGTGTCTTTGTTGTAACATCCAGCACAACCTTAGTTTTCAAACCTACATCAGACACAATCTTTTTCGGTCCAACTTGTTTACATTTATTTACCAAACCAAATTAAGTTTAAACTTGCTGCGTTCCACATCAACACTGACTAAAAATTACACACCAACAGAAATAACTGGGTACAGTACAATTTCCACTACAATCTTTCACTGGGTATATGTCCCTCTGTGTGATAAATTAAAGAAAACTCTCCAACCAAACTTTCACTACAAACCAGTAACCATTTAGTAAAATAATGTTTCTTTGATTTTACACATACATAGAAAAATACACCCTTATGTCCTCCAGAGACTTGAGCACAAAATCTAGGCTGACGCTCCAGTGCAGTACCAAGGGAGTGCTGCATTGTTGGAGATGCCCTCGGATGAGCCGTTAAACCGAAGTCCCATCTGCCCTCTCAGCTGGACATAAATGATCCCCTGGGCACTATTTCGAAGAAGAGCAGGGGAGTTCTCCCCGGTGTCCTGGCCAATATTTATCCCTCAACCAACATCACTAAAACAGATTATCTGGTCATTATCACATTGCTGTTTGTGGGACCTTGCTGTGTTTCCTACATTACAACAGTGACTACACTTCATTGGTTGTAAAGCACTTTGGGATGTCCTAAGGTCATGGAAGGCGCTATATAAATGTAAGTCATTCTTTTTTTCTTTTTTACTTATTTTGCTTAGGTTACATTTTTGAGCAGTCAAAATTCATTTTGCTTATCTTCTTACACGATGCAAACACTTGGTTTGACATTAAATTTAAAGAAGCATTTCAACAAAGGTTATTTTTTTCTCAGACAAAAATTAAATCTCTGGGCTGAGACGGTGGAGTCTGGGGATCAGTTTCAATGTGCCACCACTTTGTTTACATGCTGCCTTCAGCGTGACTGCGATGCTTAAAGATGTGGTGTGATCATGCTGTGAAAGGTCACTTTAAGGGTCAGCCAATTTCTTTAATTCCATTGTGAAATATTAGACATTAAGATGTTTGCAACACTTTTGGCAACAACAGAAAATTGGCTCCTTTTGAAAGCAACAGGAGCACCTGGTTTTTGAAGGGATAATTTATGTGGGTGTTCATGGGAACACCTCCTACACACTGTGCTAATCCAAGTAGCACAAATAAAGCTTGCTGGCAATTGCCTACCTTAATGCTGCGTCTTCCTAATGCTGACAGTATCATCTGCTCGCACATCATTGAGGGATGGCCTTCAAATATGTAACAGATTCCTCTAAGTAAACTAAACACTTTTAAGCATTTGTGTCACCCTGTGCCCTGGACTTTCAACAGCTTGCAAGATGTACAAATTGGGGCTGTTTGCTTTAATCTCAGCTGCTAGTTATCCCTTGCTTTCAAGCTGTTGAGGCTAAGTCAATTATGAATTTCAAAGCTGAGATTGATAGATTTTTGTTAGGCAAGGGTATTAAAGGTTACGGCACCTTTAAGTGTGTTAAGATACAGATCAGCCATGATCTAAATGAATGGCAGAACAGGCTCGAAGGGCTGAATGGCCACTCCTGTTCCTATGTTCCTGTATAAGTCTTTCTAAGTATAAACCCTTGCTGTACTTAAGGGGCTCCCAATCTGTGATATGTCCATTTCCCCCCTCATTACACATGCTCAATAAACTCAACACTAAGAAAGTACATTTGTGGCTGCAAGAGCGTGATGCAGATTAAAATATAACATGCCTTTCTCCATAAGGCCAATTTAAATTTGAAAGTGAAATGTAAAAATCAAAAGGGACGATGCGCCATAAAAAGTAATAAGATGAGAGTAAGATGTTTGTGTCTCAGATGTGTTGTAACCAAGCCACAGGGAGTTCTTACCTGTCTATGGGGTGCCTCAGCCTCACATCTAAATGGGACAAAATCAATCGGAGATAAATAACATTCGACCAAAAAACAAGGTCACTTTATTTTCCTTTTGTTTTTTGGTTGCTCCCTCTTTTACCTTCTATATCCCCCCACAACATGCCCTGAAAAAATAGGCGACCTCCCCCTCCGATAATTGAGGCACTGAGAGTTGAGTAATGGATCTGAGGTGACCCTATGCCCAGCTTTCCCTCCCTCGCTGTGGCAGAAGTTTCCCTTGACTATGGATGGCGCCTGTCTTGGATGATACAAGTGAAACTGCGAACTCTCGGTAGTGGATCTGGAGCTGCTGCACAGTCCCTCTGTAAAGAGACCAAAGCTTCTGTAAGAAAGGCAGTGATTCACCCTCATCTCCTGGGAGCTCCAAGCTTTTTGTGGTATATATCCATGATTTAGACCTAAATGTAAGGGGCATGATTAATAAGTTTGCAGATGATACAAAAACTGGCCTTGTGGTGGACAGTGAGGAAGAAAGCTGTAGACTGCAGGAAGATATCAACGGACTGGTCAAGTGGGCAGAAAAGTGGCAAATGGAATTCAATCTGGAGAGGTGTGAAGTAATGCATTTGGGGAGGGTAAACAAGGAAAGGGAATACACAATAAATGGGAGGATACTGAGACATGTAGAGGAGCAGAGGGACCTTGGAGTGCATGTCCACAGATCCCTGAAGGTAGCAGGACAGGTAGATACTTTCCTTTATTAGCCAAGGCATCGAATATAAGAGTAAGAAGGTTATGTTAGAACTGTATAAAACACTAGTTAGGCCACAGCTAGAGTACTGTGTACAGTTCTGGTCTTCACATTACAGGAAAGATGTGATTGCACTAGAGAGGGTACAGAGGAGATTTATGAGGCCATTGCCAGGACTGGAGAATTTTAGGTATGGGGAGAGATTGGATAGGCTGGGGTTGTTTTCTTGAGGGGAGATTTAATTGAGATGTATAAAATTATGAGGGGCCTAGATAGAGTGGATATGAAAGACCTATTTCCCTTAGCAGAGAGGTCAATAACCATGGGGCATAGATTTAAAGTAATTGGTAGAAGGAGTTGAGGAGAATTCTTTTCACCCAGTGGGAGGTGGGGGTCTGGAACTCACTGCCTGAAAGCAGAGTAGAGGCAGAAACCCTCATCACACTTAAAAAGTGCTTGTATATGCACTAAAAGTGCCGTAACCTTCAAGGCTACGGACCAAGAGCTGGAAAGTGGGATTAGGCTGGATAGCTCTTTTTCGGCCAACACAGACATGATGGGCTGAATGGCCTCCTTCGCTGCCGTAAATTTCTAAGATTCATAACTTTGCTTACTTTGACATCTGAAAAGTTTGTTTCATTATGTTAATCAAAGTTTCAGCATTTGTAATGGTTGTATAAAACTCTTCCACGTTGTTCATAGTATGATATAGTACAGAAGGAGGCCATTAGGCCCACCGTGCCTGTGCTGGTTCTTTGAAAGAGCTATCCAATTAGTCCCACTCCACTGCTCTTTCCCCATAGCCATTGGATATGATTTGAATCTAAGCTTCATATTTGTAGTGATTTCTGTAACAGTTATCAGAGAAACCAGTTCAGAGCTAAAGAAGGTTCAGCCGTGCCTCAGGTGGAAGCTCTCTGATTTACAAAGGTTATGGGTTCAAATCCCACACCAGAGATTTGAACACATAAACCAGACTGACACTCTAGTACAGTACAGAGGGAGTACATAGTAAAGATCCCATGACACTATTTCGAAGAGCAAAGGAGTTCTCCCTGATGTCCTGCCTAATATTTATCCCTCAACCAACATCACGAAAACAGATTATCTGGTCATTATCTCATTGCTGTCTGTGGGACCTTGTTGTGCGCAAATTAGCTTCCATATTTCCTACATTGCAACAGCCACTGCACTTGAAAAAGAACATCATTGGCTGTAAAGCGCTTTGGGGTGTTGTGAAATGCACTATTAGTGTAAACCCATTTGCAGAAATGTGAATGAATGGACCATTCGTAATTGATTTCAAAATATCACACTGTGCAACTGTCAATGAGGTAATATTGCAGCTTTAGAGTCGCTGAATTTTCTCATCTGATCTTTGAGGCAGAATTTTAATCAAAATTCTCAAAAGCAGTGGCATCACCTAATGACAGCTAAGCTCCTGCGGCTGCGCCGAGACAGAATGTGCAGGTGGGTCTAGGCTGTTGTCGGTGAGGAGATCTCTGTCCGAGGCGGCTTTGGGTTATTTTCCTGTGTTGTATGATTCTGTACTCACGGGTATGTATCATCTGGGATGGGGACCTCACACACCAAAACCAAAGGGAAGACATTTCTGGATATTTTCTGGAATATCCCATTAAAAATGTCTTTTCAATTCTGGTTCAAAGCTCACGCCTCTCCCACCCCCCCCCAAAAAAAAGTACATGTTTAATTTCAGCATTTACACTTTCAGACAGCCGAATCTGAAAAACCATTACCTTGATTCAGCGCTGTGGGTTTAATTAAGCTTTTTTGTACAAAGCGAAGTGTCGACTTTGGACTAAACGGTTCTGTTTTATCCTTCAGATTCAGTTTCCTGAGAATATGTACACAGCAGGCTCTACACTTACAGTGTGGTCGGGCCGGCTGTATATATATTATTATATATAATTATGTTATTTTAAGGTAGAACAAGTCGGCGCCGCGCTCCTCGTTTACTTTTAGGTCCAAAGTCTTTCTGCTCATCGGTGAAATATTAATATAACGCGATGCTCAGTTCAACAACACACATGTGCATTTTTGTCACAATCATTTTTTTTTCTTTTGCGCTTGATGGAGTGCAACAAGAAAGTGGCATTCAAACCTAAGTAAAGGGCAACATACCAGCCCATATTTAATGGTTGCATAAGGAGTGCAGGCCCAGATATGGACCACCCTTCGTACGTTCACGGGTGAGGAAAATATCGCAAGAATGTGCTGTGGATGAAACTTATTATCAAGCCACTTCCGGTTGCAATTAGCAAATAGAAACAACCCATAAACTGACCAGATGGGCCGAATGGCCGTCGTTTGATCCGCAGATTGTTTACGGTGTTCATTAAACTTCAGATTTTGTGACGTGTGAAATTATGTTAATGCACCCTCAATTTAAAACTTAATTCAATTTGAAAGAAAAAGGCCAGAGGGCATTTTTGTTCCCTGTATACACTAGTGCATTTGGTGATTGCTAATAATAATTATAATTAATAATATAAATGATAACTATTTTATACAATGTCCTTCTGTTGCATGTTACTCTACAGGTTCCTTCTTATCCTGTTTAGTTCACCAATTAAGTGCTTGTACTATTTTAATGGAGTCAACTACATATAATCTATTTTAAAATATTGCCCATTTCCTGTACGTATCGCATTTACTTCCTGTAACACTCTCCTTCTCACACTTTCCCTGTCGCACTTCCCCTTCACAATTTAGTGATAACACCCCCATTATAAAACAGAGTCTCCAGCGACTCGGGGAGATCTTGCCGGTTTAAAATGCAGGTTATCACTAGCTAAAATTGTGTAGATAGGAATTTAATACAAATGCAGTGACCAGTAACGCAGAGGGAATCAAATCCCCGAAGAGTTATCTGCAACAATGGGAGCCTGTGTGCAGGAATGATCTTACCATTAGTGATCATTATTAGCACTAATCAACTGTAATTTTCCCTTTTTTTGGAGGATTTATCTCAGTTGTTCAGATATTTGTTTAACTTTAGTCTAGGAATATAGGAACAGGAGTAGGCCATTCAGCCCCTCGAGCCTGTTCTGCCATTCAATTAGATCATGGCTGATCTTTATCTTAACTCCATCAACCCGCCTTGGTTCCGTAACCCTTAATACCCTCGCCTAACAAAAATATAATTTGTTTAGACATTTTAGCTGTGACTTGTGTCCCAACGATCGGTGCGGTAGAGTATTGG
This sequence comes from Heptranchias perlo, assembly GCF_035084215.1. Taxonomy (NCBI): domain Eukaryota; kingdom Metazoa; phylum Chordata; class Chondrichthyes; order Hexanchiformes; family Hexanchidae; genus Heptranchias; species Heptranchias perlo. Next base: position 41,183,614 of record NC_090349.1, read on the forward strand.
GACTTGGGTAATTTCTCCATGCAGCGAGTTCCCCATCTGGGCCAAAAGGGTGAAACCAAGCCGCTGCCCATAAGACTCTTACTCTGACGCTTGCTTGGTTTAGATTGCGCTAGACTGGCATCCGTGAGCTGGCTCCCTGCGTTTACACTACTAAATCCAACTGCCTCGCTCCAGCAACAGAATCATAGAGGCACAAGAAACTGGGACTGCAATTCTGCAGCCAGGATAAGGGAACGAACCACGGTGAAATGCGGAGAGCCGTCACATGGACACCGGTCTCTCTGAACCATTGTAAAGCTGCGTTGATATTGAGGTTAAAAGACACGCCAATGCCTCTAGCTGCCAACGTACAGGTTTTGCAAAGCGGTGTCAGCCCCCCACGGTAAACCTGCCGGCTTGCCTGAGGCTATAGACCGGGAAAACCCTGATTGAAAAAAAAACAGGCTGTTGAGTTGCAAATATAACAAATGGACTTAGTGGATGCTATTATCTGTTGGCAGATTCGTGCATTGGGAGCCAGCGGTACCAGCACGGGTTTGGCACAGAATAAAAGCAGCTTACAGATGTTGGGGACTGGGGGCAACATGAGAGGATGGATCATTCTGGGCGATTCTTGCTCACCACATGGTTTTGAGTGCGGACTGGCAATGGCGGAGGCCTAGGAATGAGTCGCTGGTACGATGCGTGGCACGAGGATATCGAAAAGCCGAGGAAATGTAAAACAAACTAAAAAAAAATTAAATAAAAAATGCACAATTTATCTCGTTCCTCTCTTGACTAAAGCTCATGATCTCATTACAGAGGCCAGCTGTGAGTTACACATTGCCTGAGTCAGGATAATTCCCCTTTTGATATCCAGCCGAATTTTTTAACCGTTTGTCTCAAGTGGATCTGTACCTTGTATAAACAAGGAATAAATCAAACTAGAGAAGCACAACCGATCCTATTCACACCAAACTCTTGCATCCTCGGCTGTGTCAGATCTCGGTGTCACAATTCTGGAAGAATATCAACAACTCCTTAAGAACCGCTGACAAGTTTACAGAATGTCATTACCGGAAATCTTACCAGGTGATTGTTTTCTTTCCCCCCCTCCGAATGTTCTAACAAATTATTTATTTATTTTTAAATTAGAGATAATTGTTTTCAGAGCCGAGCATTAAATTTGAACAATTCCCTTCGGGGAAATATTTATCATATATAATAGCAACGTCAGTCTTTTTTGTTGGGACGTGAAATATCTGTACACCAGTGAAAGTGAACTTTATTGCGGTAAATAGCTGGCTAAATTAATAAGGAGCAACTTGTCCGACATGTTGAGGGCGGTGGCAGTATTTCAGCATCAAAAAAAACGTTCTCAACAAGGTAATGGTGGATTCGTTTGTTTGGGGTGTCCAATGTTAGTTGTGTCTCTCTGCATTTCTCCAATTACGCCGGCTAATGATTCCTCTCCAGTTCTATACAGAACATTCGTTTTGCACATCTAAACGCTGAAGATTTTGAAACCTGCAAAAAAAAGCCTTTTAATCCTTTAAATTCACCACCACACAGAGAAGCTTTTCATCCGGGCTCGTAGCTTTGAAGCAATAAGAAAAGTTTACTTGTTTTCATTCTTAAGAAATATATGCAAAACTGTGATTAAAAAATTGAAGCGAATTTTGTCAAATCCAGGAAATTCTGAGAACTTTTTAACAAGTTCAGGGCGTATGTTTCTGACTCCCTAGAATTATTTTGGGGTTTAGAAATCTGCAATGTGTTTTCATAACTGTAAGGGAGTTTTTTTCAGCATAGTACGTATGTACCCGTGATACGCCGAAGAATGTAAGCGGTTATTCCTGAGAATCGGACCAAAAAAAAGTGACCTGACCGGCACATTAGTCTGAACAAGCATTTGGTACAAATAGAACAGCCTTTTGCATCATGTAGTCTTTCATTCATTATACAGTAAACCCTGTGCCCATGTAGACATTATGCGGCAATGAGATGTGTTAATTATCTCCACGGGTGAGGCCGATTCACTAATTCACAGATGATGGAGGCGTGAGTTTTTTGTGTTTTTTTTAAAGTAATTTGATATTTTTATTAAATCAGTAATCAGTCTCATAGGAACTAATATGAAGGTGACGGACTTATATGACAGAAGATCAACTACACTCTTTAAAAAGAAACCTCCTGGGTGAAGGTCAATGTTGAAAGTTAAATATTATTTTTAATTATTTATCGCAAAGCTGATTAAGTTTGTAGGTTTGAGACTTACAGGTGAATATTATAGTTGAGTCTGGGCATTAATAGTGACTGATTTTAACTGCGTTTGTGTAAATGTCAGAAAGTTGATTTCAATGTTTAACTTCGAGGTTTACTTTCCTATATTTAATGAATAAAATAAAGTCAGGCGCTCTGGGGTTTTAGTCTTACTGCGGTCTCTGAACTAAAAATTTAAATTGCTCACTGAGAAATGACTCAATTATTTGAAAAACACTCAAACTGCAGATGTCAAAATCTCAGGAAGGAATTTTCTTCACAAACCTTTGATTTTGCATTTAACACCCGTCCCAGCAGCCCAGAAAGACTCCTAGCCCACCAGCACTTAACTTTATTTTAGGTTAGTTTACTGTTAATTTATTTCAGTTTGCATGCTTTGCCCGAGAATGAGTCAGCAACGAGAAATTTAAACTAATTCTATTGCAATTTATGTTTTGAACGCAATTAAATCGGGGAGCAGGAAGTGGTGGATAAACTTCCATTCTCAATCTGTAATTTATGATTTAATTCATTGATTACAAATGCTAACGTTATTACTAGTGTCAGAGCCATAGATTTAAACTTGATCCGTGACAAATGATTTTTGGGCTTTTTTTAAGGCTGCACTATTTGAGAATTGCACTAACTTTCAATCTAACTTCCAAGTTAACTTTCAATTGTAATGTTTTCTTCTTCTTAACAAACCAAGAAATTGTGTTTATCTCCAGGAAGGGGTTTGAAATAACTATTTATTTCAGTGAGGTATTAAATGTTTTTTTTAATGTGTAAATCTGACAGAGCTGGTTATATCTGTGCTGGTTATATGCAGAATGGGTAGCACATCGTCTCAGAACTGATGACACCCCAACTGTGGAGATGTGAAAAATTCTCTCCAGTTCCCAAAACTCAACATGATGTGCGAAATAGGCCACGCGGTCCGGTGTTTTAAGGTGACTGAATAAAGGGACTGAACCCCATGTTTATTAAATGGAATCCTCGGGTTAATATCCGTTTTCCGGGGCTCATGATTGTGTTTGTTTAGAATTAGTCCCATTGGTATCTGGTGACTCCATGAGTCAATCCCATGGGATTACAGGATTTTTTTTTACCGGTGTTATAGAGATTGGATTCTGAGAGTCTGTCCACTTTCCGTGAAAACGATTAATGATTGGCCTTGGTCATCTGATTGATATCCAATTCGACTATTATAGGGTGTCAATTCCAGCAAAGCAAAGTTCTGGGATAGTAAATGGTGAGGGAATAATTGTATCGCCGATAAATCGCCCAATCATAATATGGCAATCGTGTCACGTGATGTCTGCATTACATCATCATTAATATAAGAGTAATGCAAAGATAAAGTTAGTGAACGTGAAGATACAGTATTTTAGAACATGCAGAGTAATATTCCACAGGCACAGAGGAGCAGGTTAATGTTTATGTTTTGTTTATTAACTTGCTACTTATAAGAAAGAAAGACTTGCATTTATATAGCGCCTTTCACCAAGTCAGGGCCTCCCAAAGTGCTTTACAACCAATGAAATATTTTTTGCAGTGTAGTCACTGTTGTAATGTAGGAAACACAGCAGCCAATCTGCGCATAGCAAGCTCCCACAAACAGCAATGTGATAATCTGGGGGGTTTTTTGGTGGAGTCGGTTCAAGGATAAATGTTGGCCAAGACCCAGGGAGAATTCCGCTGCTCTTCTTCGAAACAGCGCCATGGCTTCTTTTATGTCCACCTGAAAGGGCAGACCAGCCTCAGTTTTAAGGTCTCATCCCAAAGCTGGCAGCTCCGACAGTGCAGCACTCCCTCAGTACTGCACTGGGGTATCAGCCTGGGATTTTGTGCTCCAGTCCCTGGAGTGGGAGTTGAAACCACAACCTTCTAACATCAGAGGCGAGAGTGCTACCCACTGAACGACAGCACACACATGCAAATTATAAATGTGTAAATAGAGATCCAGCCCTAAAAGAAAATAAAGACAATTTTAAAAATTATATGAATGTGTGGTTGTTGATAGTTTGCAGCCAATCGTGCATTTATCATCGGATAATAGACCAGTTTTCTAAGGGTCACAATTCCACACCAGATAATTGCTCGTATACTCACACTGACTGTCAGCTACAATCAGCATCGCTGTAAGTCTGCAATACAGCCTCTAAATTGTATTTAAAATGCTTCAACGTCCCAGTCATCGAATCATAGAATCTTACAGCAAAGGAAGAGGCCATTCGGCCCACTGTGCCCGTGCCAGCTTTTTGAGAGCTATCCAATTAGTCTCACTCCCGCTGCTCTTTCTCCATAGCCCTGATTTTTCCCCCTTTTCAAGTATTTATCCAATTCCCTTTTGAAAGTTACTATTAAATCTGCTTCTACCACCTTTTCAGGCCGTGAATTTCAGATCATAACAACTCGCTGTCTTAAAAAAAATCTCCTCATCTCCCCTCTGATTCTTTTGCCAATTATTTTTAAAATGTGTCTTCTGGTGACCGACCCTCTCACCAGTGGAAACAGTTTCATCCACACATGTGAAGTAAACTATTCCTTGTCTCCTTATCTAACTCCAATTTCAAACAATATGTCACTCATTGCATTCAAAATCATGAAGGATTTTGTTAGAGTAAATAAGGAGAAACTATTTCCACTGGCAGAAGGGTCGGTAACCAGAGGACACAGATTTAAGGTAATTGGCAAAAGAGCCAGTGGTGAGATGAAAACACATTTTTTTATGCAGGGAGTTATTATGATCTGGAATGCACTGCCTGTAAGGACGGAGGAAGCAGATTCGATAGTAACTTTCAAAAGGGAATTGGATAAATACTTGAAGGGGAGAAAATTGCAGGGCTATGGGGAAAGAGCAGGGCAGTGGGATGAATTGGACAGCTCTTTCAAAGAGCCGTCGCCTGCACGATGGCCTCCTTCTGTGCTGTAAGAGTCCATGATTTTAGGTGTGCTGTTGATGCGGTGGTTTATACTACTCGGTTTCTTATTATATCGATCTGTGATATACCACATGGTTTAACTAGCCTTTTACTGAAATATGCTAAACAAGAATTCCGTTCGCCCAGGGCGCCCTACCCTTTTATCCTGGGGGACTATACATTGCCTCTTCCATCTAGTCAAAGGAAGTTATCACTCAGCTATTCTTTGTTGACAAGGTCTGTCTACTCCAGGATGTCGCTTTGCTGTACGATAGAGCCATAACTGTTCACTGCCTTCGGAGCGGGGGGGGGGAGGGGGGGTAAGATTTTTGCAACCTTGAAATAAATGGGGGAGAGTGAAATCACAAAACAGCGAGTGTGCATCTCATAGTGGGTTTTAACTGAACACTTGGTTGGAAAAGCAGCGAGCGGCCGTGAATGCGCCTTTTCCCCAAGAGATAGCGGTGATATCAGGTAGCAGAGGCTGAAAGAAGTCTTTCCCTCTCACTATCTGGGCAAAGGAACCGCTTAGCAGCAAAGGTCTGGCCGAAATGTTGCTGCTGGTTTGGGGCGATAGAAAAACTGGTTGAAATTGAAACTTTTAAAACGGTCGCATCTGTACCGGGGTCTCAAGCAACGGTTTTAAAACAAAAGCAAAATACTGCGGATGCTGGAAATCTGAAATAAAAACAGAAAATGCTGGAAAACACTCAGCAGATCAGGCAGTATCAAGGTTCGCTGGTCATTCGCTGGCGGGTTAGCAAAACCACACTGGTTTGTGCGGATGTTAGAAGCACAGCGAGACTCTGTGAGCAAATTTAATAATCGGTTTACTTTAAAATGGTTTTTTTTTAAAAAGTAAAAGCTTTCGGACAGTTTAGGATTTGGTAACGTGACATAGGTGGAGAGAGTCCGGCAGCGTCGGGTTGTGAATGAGTAATCGACCCTAAAGTAAAACAACTGATAACACAATCTGGGATGGTTGTATTATATCCTCTGTTGATGCAAGGAATCGAAATAATGCTAAAATCGAACGGAAGCAAAAAAAAATTTAATCTACCTACATTGATATTGGAATTCTATTAAATAAAACCGTTCGGACGGGAGAACCCGATTGCAGAAAATGAATGTACTTCACTGTGGGATGACCAAGACTGGGAGTCTGGTAAAAGTGGATACATAAATATCAGGCATTAGGTTTAAGGTTGCACCACACGGGATCCAATTAAATTGATGCGCGGCAGTGAGTTTAAGTGAGAAACTTAAACTTAAAAACCTCACAAGATATTTAAGATGCTGTCGAGGTTTTTAACTTTCCACAGAGAAGGTGACAATTTCAACACAAGAGTGAGCCATGGCATCACATTCAACAGCTGGACTGTGCACTTTGAAATGAAGGTTCATTTATTAAGACTCACCTAAAACTCACCTAAAACTCAATTGACGACCGGTGTTTAAACCGGCAGCCAGACAGGAAAGTGAGGCGTACAGTTATTCCTGCCCACAAGCAAAGGACAGGTTTTATTTTTACCTTCATATACTGGAAAGTGCCACGGTTATATTTCCACGTTATGTTTCACGGGAATGTAGCTTCCTGTTAGAAATTCCTGAACTGGTTTAATTTCTATGTTTTTTAATCGAGTGATAAATCGACCATTCCTCATAATAAATCACACAATTTATGCTGCTCAAATTATCCAAGTATTAATGTACAGTTTTTTTTAAAATAGCACCAATTATGCAAATCCGAAATGGCTGAAATTACAGCAGTGAAGGAGACTTTTCACCTTGTTGTGACTGTGATAGCTCCACGTCGGAGCCACATATTCTAATCTCCTTTCACTGCCCTTGAAGATCTTTCCCCTTCAATTGCTTATCTAATTCCCTTCTCAATGTCCCGATCATTCAGCTTCAATAGCCACTTGTCCTAACGCATTCCGAATTCAAGCTAAGCCAGAAAATGCAGGTAATGGCGAGCCCCCCACCCCCGCCTCTCAACATCTTAAAAAAAAGAAAGGGCAGGTTGTAGGGTTAGAGGTTGGGCTATTTGTTTCAGCGGGGTTTGCAATGTTTGCGACGTTGGCTGCCTGTACTGTACGTATTTTATTCGTTAGTAACAAGCTGCACTGTAGACATTACTTGTCAAAGGTGCAGATTACCAACACTGACCCTCTTTACCGAAGCAGGTTAATTCGAGAGTAAACAAAGTGTGTGAAATAGTGCCCTTGGTAACACGTGCAACAGCTGAAATCGATCTGTGCGTAAAATAATACCTTTAGTAAACAGTGCAACATCTGAAATTGATAAGTGTGTAAAATAACCGCTTCGTAAACAGTGCAGCAGCTGAAATTGATAAGTGTGTAAAATAATCCCTTAGTAAACAGTGCAACAGCTGAAATTGATAAGTGTGTAAAATAATCCCTTAGTAAACAGTGCAGCAGCTGACATTGATAAGTGTGTAAAATAACCGCTTAGTAAACCGTGCAACATCTGAAATTGATAAGTGTGTAAAATAACCGCTTAGTAAACAGTGCAACATCTGAAATTGATAAGTGTGTAAAATAATCCCTTAGTAAACAGTGCAACAGCTGACATTGATAAGTGTGTAAAATAACCGCTTAGTAAACCGTGCAACATCTGAAATTGATAAGTGTGTAAAATAACCGCTTAGTAAACAGTGCAACATCTGAAATTGATAAGTGTGTAAAATAATCCCTTAGTAAACAGTGCAACAGCTGACATTGATAAGTGTGTAAAATAACCGCTTAGTAAACAGTGCAACAGCTGAAATTGATAAGTGTGTAAAAAACTTAGTAAACAGTGCAACAGCTGAAATTGATAAGTGTGTAAAATAACTCCTTAGCAAACAGTGCAACATCTGAAATTGATAAGTGTGTAAAATAATCCCTTAGTAAACAGTGCAACAGCTGAAATTGATAAGTGTGTAAAATAATCCCTTAGTAAACAGTGCAACAGCTGAAATTGATAAGTGTGTAAAATAACCCCTTAGTAAACAGTGCAACAGTTGAAATTGATAAGTGTGTAAAATAACCCCTTAGTAAACAGTGCAACATCTGAAATTGATAAGTCTGTAAAATATCCACTCAGTAAACAGTGCAACTGCTGAAATTTATAAGTGTATAAAATAATACCCTTAGTAAACCGTGCAACAGCTGAAATTGATAAGTGTGTAAAATAACCCCTTAGAAAACAGTGCAACAGCTGAAATTGAAAAGTGTGTAAAATAACCCCTTAGAAAACAGTGCAACAGCTGAAATTGATAAGTGTGTGAAATAACCCCTTAGTAAACAGTGCAACAGCTGAAATTGATAAGTGTGTAAAATAACCACTTAGTAAACAGTGCAACAGCTGAAATTGATAAGTGTGTAAAATAACCACTTAGTAAACAGTGCAACATCTGAAATTGATAAGTGTGTAAAATATCCACTTAGTAAACAGTGCAACAGCTGAAATTGATAAGTGTGTAAAATAACCACTTAGTAAACAGTGCAACATCTGAAATTGATAAGTGTGTAAAATATCCACTTAGTAAACAGTGCAACATCTGAAATTGATAAGTGTGTAAAATATCCACTTAGTAAACAGTGCAACTGCTGAAATTTATAAGTGTATAAAATAATACCCTTAGTAAACAGTGCAACAGCTGAAATTGATAAGTGTGTAAAATAACCCCTGAGTAAACAGTGCAACAGCTGAAATTGAGAAGTGTGTAAAATAACCCCTTAGTAAACAGTGCAACAGCTGAAGTTGAGAAGTGTGTAAAATAACCCCTTAGTAAACAGTGCAACATCTGAAATTGATAAGTGTGTAAAATAGCCACTTAGTAAATAGTGCAACTGCTGAAATTTATAAGTGTATAAAATAATACCCTTAGTAAACAGTGCAACAGCTGAAATTGAGAAGTGTGTAAAATAACCCCTTAGAAAACAGTGCAACAGCTGAAATTGATAAGTGTGTAAAATAACCCCTTAGTAAACAGTGCAACAGCTGAAATTGATAAGTGTGTAAAATAACCCCTTAGTAAAAAGTCCAAGAGTTGAAACTGATAAAATTGCTAAAGTACATCAGTTTTTTTCAATTCATTCCATATTATTCTATCTAACATATGAAATTTATTCCGCACCGCAAAAAAATGGAATTTATTTCCCCCCTAATTTTAATCCAACTCTTTAGAAAAATGCACGTTTAGCTCTTAAGAGCCATAAAAAAGTGAGATGTTATTCCCCATCCTTTGACCCCCAGCGCTATCAATGCACCTTATTTAATTACAGCCGCTGAGTTGTTGCTGGTTTAACCGTGAGGAGATGGTGTTCAGCGGTTTTTGGCCCAGGATTTAGACTGCTCTTTGGGGGCGGTGTCTGCACTCTTCGGCCGCTCTATACTGCTTATTCTAAAGCTTCTCTCTACCACGGTCCGCTGGTGAAACGGGTCCCGGCAGCGAACTCCTAGCAGAGAAATTGCAATCGAAATAATCAAAACAAAAGATATATTGTTTGGCTATTTCACCCAAGAAGACAGATACTTAATTCAAACCAAGTGCAAACGATTAGTTTTTGGTACATTTATTGAAATATTGCAACCTATTCCAGGACTGCAAAAAAAAATCCATCGGCTAGTTTCCATAAAACTCGTATTTTGATTTTGATGTAGTTGCATCCGTGTTTCTTCTCTGTTTTAAGGTTTTATTTTTGTTATTATCGGTTCATTGTGAAAGTATTGAGTAAACATCAGGATGAGAACTAACTGGGAGGGGACATCCTCGAATTATTGTGCGAAGCGCAGACAGGGCTCTTTCGGTAATGATAAGGATCATTGGTGACTTTGGTAATGCTCTATAAATAAAATGGGGACATTATATTTTGCTGAGACACTCCCCGTCTCCCATAGAAATCCAGGTCCAAACAGGCTTAGCTTAACCGGGGGTCCCTTATTGTGGGCGTGGGAGGTTTTAAACGTTCCGCTTCTCACCGATGTGAGTTTGGATTTTTTTTTGGAGGAGATATATATTATGGTGGGAGAGAAATTTGAACAGGCTAAGTCTTATTTTCATTTACAACTGATGTGAAATCTCAATTTTTTTTCTTTGGTTCTTTGAGTACCGTGTTGGTCCTTTACTTTAAAATCTTTGAATGAGATTGTTGTATATTTTCCGGGATCGCAGCATGGAAAACAAATAAAGAATTGTTTTGCAGAAATGATTTTAAAGGGATTCCAAAACAAATTATATTATAGTATATCATAGAATCTTAACGCACAGATGAAGGCCATTCGGCCCATCATGCCTGTGGCGGCTCTTTGAAAGAGCTATCCATCTGCTCTTTCCCCATAGCCCTGCAATTTTCTCCGCTTCCAGTATTTATCCAATTCCCTTTCAGGCAGTGCACTCCAGATCTGCGCCTATCTGGGTCTATTTAATTGATCGGTTTATTTGATACTTATAGTCATTTAAATGCCATTCGCTTCACCCTTCTCCACTTGACGCTTTGACATCACCCGCCAGGGTGTGGGGGCACAGGGTGTGGGAACATTGGATGTGGGGACTAAAGGAATGGGATTCTCCCTGTTGTAAGGTCTCTGACTATAGCCACATTGTTTTTTGAATTGAATTCTGTATGCGGTCCGGTCGTTGAGATTTTTCTACCTACAATCGATCTCTGACGACCAACAAAATGTTTTATTTGATCGAAATGTTGATTTTTTTTTCAAAGTTTAGGAGATGCGAGTGTGACTTTCTTTTTGCTGTTTGTTTCAATGGGGGTTACTGCTGTTTTTAAACGATTTAACGATGACTGTCTGACATTTATTAGATTGCAAATGTTTCCAGGTTTCGATATCGAACTCAGATCCATCTCCTTGGTTTTCTGTTCAGTTGGATTCAGAGTAATTCCGTTACTTGTTTAAACAGTTCTCTCTTAATTTCGACGAATGTTGAAACTGTACAATCACATTTACAAAAGGAGATGCGTTCGGCGATATTTGGAAACTCCTCGTCTCCTCTTCAAATGCAGGGCAGTGTCTCCCCTCCCTACCCAGTCTGCACTTCCTATATCTCCCTTCCCATTCAAGCTTCATTCAGTGTATAACTACATTTATTATTTCGCCGTCCTTGTCTAGAAATGTGCTTTCGGGCACGAAACTGGGTATACGGTAAAAATCCTTGTGTACAGAGAACAATGTAGGAAAGCAGCAAGTGTCCTCAAATAATTTGCTATGAGAATTATCCAGTGACAGCACTGCTGTATATAAAAGAAAAGAAAGAACTTGCATTTATATAGAGCCTTTCACGACCTCAGGACGCCCCAAAGCCCTTTACTGCCAATGAAGTGTGGTCACTTGTAATGTAGGGAAGGTAGCAGCCAATTTGTGCACAGCAAGCTCCCACAAACATCAATGTGATAATTACCGAATAATCTGCTTTTAAGTGATGTTGGTTGAGGGATAAATGTTGGCCAAGGCACCAGGGAGAACTCCCTCGCTCTTCAAAATAGTGCCATGGGATCGTTTACAGGCAGATAGGGCCTTGGTTTAAGGTCTCGTCCGAAAGAAGGCATCTCTGACATAGCAGCACTCCCTCAGTACTGTACTGGAGTGTCAGCCTAGATTATACGCTCACATCTCTGGAGTGAGGCTTGAACCCAAAACCTTCTGACTCAGAGGCCAGAGTGCTACCAACTGAGCAATGTCTTAACTATATTCTTAACATCTACCCCTCAAATAACAGCATAAAATAGGTGAACTCGCTGCTTGTGCACATATTGCTGCTCTAGCCTACATAATAAGGATAATTGGCTTCAAAATAAATAAAACCTTTGGGACGATTCTGAGCGACATGATAAGGATAGAAGTAAATGCAAGTTCTTCTATTTTCTCTCTGAAGTCACCCAGCCCCAAAATGGTAAATTCCGCAACTTTGATCATAGAATTTTTCTTTAAAACATCCTCAAATTTCAACCTTTCTCCATCCAGCAGTTCAAAGTTCGGTGCTAAGAGCATTATCAATCTTTTGTTGCAGTTAACCCATTGTGTACATATATCCACTTTGTTAGAGAAACCGGTGTAGAAAATAACACGATGAATACAGGGGCTAGTGTGTCTCTTTGGGTTTTTACAAAACGAATGGGATTCAAGATATTTTGAGTGAAACTGTGAGAACAACTCAAGGTAATGAACCTCCAAAAAAAACCTCAGACTCGGCACCAGTTCCCGTCGTGTTTCCCATTGTATGAGGTCTTTATATCGACAGATTAGAACCATCCTCATTACCTCAGAAACCAAAATTTGCCAACTCACATTGTAATAAACGAGCAAATTTGCCTCACGAACTGGCTCTGCTTTTCTGTTATGTTCCTTGATAACAATAAAACATCGCCTAGAATTATGAATAAACTGTTTCAATATAAAACATTATTGCTGCTCTGCCCTGGAGTTTATAAATCAAACAGTTCCCTCGGCGAGTCCCGGAATTTGATGGAATTTGACACCAGTTCGTTTCCGTATTGTGTGAACGAGGACAAAGACTTCCCATAGATTTTGTTGTCAAGTTCCTTAATTTTACTTGGAAATGAAATAATTAATAACGAAAGGTTGCCTAATGGCTAATGCTGGCAGAAGCATAAGATGGAACACTCTGCAACTAATATCAAAAGTGTTGTTTTTTTAATACGAATTGTACGTCTGAAGTCTGTCAAAACAAATGGTGTGTACGGATTATAGCCGTTGAAATCTGCTGCCTGGGTGCTGCGTGGGATTGGTGAGATTTGCGACCCTATCCGGTCCCCATATAATTAGTAAAATCACCCAGAAAAGTGTTGGCGTAACTTGACCCCCGCTTCCTGTCTAACGGCTGATACACAGCGGTTTCACCAGTTTGGAGTCAAGGACTGTTAACCTTGTTCTGTTATTAACCACGAGGGATACTTCCGGGTATTTCGTTTCTAAAATGTGTCACAAAATATGCATCCGAGGCTTTGCTTTCCTGCCAGAGGTAAATGGGGGAGGGGGGTACTTTTTTCGGGGGGAGGGTAGAGATGTTTTTTCTGTCCTAGGATTTAGTGCCTATTCTGAACCATAAGAAGAAAACGAGAAAACGCCACTTGCACCAGCGTTTGGGACTTTAAAATACTACTTCTCTGCCTCCCCAATGTCATATCTCCTGCCCCTTCCCTCCCTTCTACATCAGGAACGTGTGTAGTTCCTCTTTGAACCATCCAACAAAATCTGAACTCACCGAATTTGTGATAAGTTAATTCCATACATTTACAAACTAACGAAGTCCCCCCAATAATTTAGAAATGAAACATCCGGAAGCATCCCTTTGGTTAATAATAAAACAATTAGCCATTCTTGACAGGAAGGGAGGATAGTTAGACAGGAAGGGAGGATCGAGTCACATAAATCATTGGTCCTCAAAAAAAGGTTTGAGGAAATTTGCAAACCTACAAATCAAAGTTGAATACAGGGAGGGCGGGTGTGATCTATTGTAATTAAAACAATGCATTAGAAAGTAAGGTAAATATTAGTATGACGTTGTAACTGTTTAAAAGACTCACTGTATTTTCACATATAAATATCCTCTAAATAGAAAGTTTTCCTGGGTCTGTTTGCCCATTTATAGACGTGCAATACATTCAGTAACAGGCAACAAAATCATTTCATACGCGTTATTTCTTTCCAAGATTTGAATGAGTTTTCTGCACGGTCGTTGATACTGATTTTGTAACACTCCTTCCTCAGCAGCCAGCCTGTGTTGCAATCTCTAAGGATCGATGCTCAATTTATGTGAAGAGGTGTTTGAGGGGCCTTATTGAGCGCTATATGAATACACGGCTCTGTATTCCTTTCAATTGACAAGTGGAGCTGTTCAGTCTCTTTCAAAAGGCATTGAGGAGTCTGGCCTGTCGGATTTCTCCAATGTTGCACGTGTTGTGTGCCCACAACACACACAGATAACACGCCCGCAAGGCAGTGTACCGTTAGGAAATCGAAAGGTCTCAAAATGTATGCATATCAAATGATAAAGAATGGAGGTTGTGAATTGATTGATGTTTATTATTATTCCTTATCGCCGGTTTTCGCTACTGTATCAACAAGCTGGGCGATGAGAGATACAGCAAGCGTGGAATGATCAGTCTGCCAGAGGTTAGCGATCAGTATCCGGGTCCAGCAATTGTGAAATGCTGATGATTAGAGACTCGGGAAAGTGATGACAATAAATGTATTTTAATAAGCTGCTCAGTAAACCCCTGCCTTGCTCAAGAAGCATGCACTGGAAATGAAGGAACACAAGCTTATTTTCGGAACTTTACTTTGAATTGCTTAAGCCCTCATTTATAATAAAGCTTACTGAACAATCAGCTGTAATTATTTTTATATTTCGGGGGTATTATCACAATGAGTGCAGGTCAGATCCACGATAACGGGTTCCAAAATCAATTGTCACCTCTGCAGAAAGTGGATAAACTAATAAGTGTGGCCGTGGTGTCTTTGATAGGATGTCATTGCTCTGCGGTGCAGAGCACGGTGGTTAACATCAGTACTTTGTAGGAGATGGGAGTTGGGATCAGGGATTAAATTATTTTTAAAACACCGGTTAATCATTCTCGGGCTCTGAGAGCCCACGAATTTGTTGTTTGAAAAAAGAGAGTTACAATTATATAGCGCCTTTCACTACCATAGGACGTCTCAAATGAAAGCCAATTAATTATTTTTGAAGTGTAGTCGCTGTTGTAATGTAAGCCAATTTGTGCATAGCAAAGCCCTCAAACAGCACTGTGATAATCGCTAGATGATCTGTTTTTTGGTGATGTTGGTTGAAGGATAAATTGGCCAGGACACTGGGGAAAACTCCCCTGCTCTTCCTCGAATACTGCCGTGGGACTCGAGAGGGCAGGCAGGGCCTCGGTTTAACGTCTCACCCGAAAGACAGCACGTCTGACTCAGTATTAGACTGTACTGTCAACCCAGGTACTGTGCTCAAATCTCTGGAGTGAGACTTGAACCCAGAACCTTCTGACTCAGAGGTGAGAAAATCCAAGTTTTCAATATTCCAAAAGAGGGTCAATTAGAAAACTCGCTCCCAATTAAAGCAATGTTCCTTTTATTGATGTGTGGTTCACAAGCAAGAACTTTCCACCCTTTAGTTTTTTTTCGCCTGCCTGCTCCAATTTAGGACTGAAAACACGGGGAAATCCACAACTGATAATGACGTACTTGTGTTAATCAATAGGTTTATATCAGAACATTTTAAATGCATTCCACCAGGAAGTGCAGATCACCGTAATTTTTAATGAGCATTGGACCCCAAGTTAAAGGCGAGCACTCAATCTACAGTAGCTGAACATGGGAGGAGTTGAAGTGTTTCGGGAGGAAGAGTTACATCCAGCTCAATCGAATTTACAGCACAGAAACAGGCAATTCAGCCCGGCTGGTCTATGCCGGTGTTTATGCTCCACAGGAGCCTCCTCCCTCCCTACTTCATCTCACCCTACCAGCAAATCCTTCTTTTCCTTTCTCCCTCCTGTGCTTATCCAGCTTCCCCTTAACTGCATCTGTGCTATTCACCTCAACTACTCGTTATGGTAGCGAGTTCCACATTCTTACCACTCTCTGGGTGAATTCCCTATTGGATTTATTAGCGACTATTTTATATTTATGACCTCTAGTTTCGGAATCCCCACAAGTGGAAACATTTTCTCTACATCTACCCTATCAAACCCTTTCATTATTTTAAAGACCTCTATCAGATCACCCCGCTGCCTTCTCTTTTCTAGAGAAATGAGTCTCAGCCTGTTCAGCTTTTCCTGGTAAGTATATCCTCTCAGTTCTGGGGAGAGGCATTTGATGGAAATGTCTACAGTTCAATCAGCTGGGTTTACTAGTCCAATATTAACGGGTCTGTGAGCTACTCATTCCACTTTAGACCCTTGCTGGTAGCAATGAAGATGGGTCGGTACTCAACCCAGAAGGATTAAAAGAGAATTTCTATCCTGCTGTTCAAATCCCTCCATGCTCTCACCCTCCCTATCTCTGTGACCTCCTCCAGTCCTACAACCCTCCGATATCTCTGCCTTCCTCCAATTCTGGCCTCTTCCTTCGCCCCACCACTGGCGGCCGTGTTTTCAGCTGCCTTAGGATCTAAGGTCTGGAATTCCCTCCATAAACGTCTCCAGCTCTCTCTCTTCCTTTAAGATGCTCCTTAAAACCTACCTCTTTGAGCAAGCTGTTAGTCACTTGTCCTAATATTCTTTGGCTCGGTGTCAATTTTTGTCTGATTAAGCTCATGTGAAGCGCTTTGAGACGTTTCACTACGCGATATAAGTGCAAGTTGTGATTTATCAATAAAAACGCGCAAAGCGCAATATTTATACGAATAGTTAAATCAACGCCTGTGTTATCAGGTGCTCCATAAGTATGTCAAACTCGCACTTAATACTCAGCTTAATACATTTTCAGTAGATATTTCAGGGCGTTAGACTCAACCTGGTACACTCACAGGTCCCTATAACAAGATGATGCTTTGTGAATTATTAACAGAATTATTTTTAGAAAAGATGGGAACTGAATGGAAAGCGTGCCTTCTATTAAAGGCGTGTGTTTAAACACTGAACACACATAGCCAGGTGGGCCTTTAACTCCTAATTAACAAATGTGGTTTCAAAGTATTTTTGTAATCGTCTACTCGTGTTTATTTTTCGACCACAATATACACGGTCCCAGTGTATTTGACCACCTTTGATATCAAGCAGTCAACATCTGTGACTTTGAGCTGAGTTGGAAGCGAATATTTTTCTGCAACAAAATATGCGTTCTCTCCCGTCTACTGTAAACATCCAGAGAATATATAAGTCATGGGATATTCTTATAATCAAATCCTGAATACAGTCTGAGGTGCAGGGTAAGGGGTGAGTGGATTGCACTATTGGACATGACACAGTGAGATCCTTAACGCTCTCCAATCCTCCTCGCCTCTCCCCGCGTGATGCCCAATGACTTTTCGCATGTCCGGTTGGAACGATTTGATGCAGAGGAACATAGCTCGAAATAGACATGTTTTCTAACCTTTTAGTTTATTTAGCCCGCGCAGAAACCGTTGCACTGTGTCCTGAATGTTTTTGAAAAAGTGTCAAGAGTACCCCAGTCTCTAAATCCCAGCTGGGATCAGCTTTCCTGGGCTCCTCCACTCTCCTAGTTCCCAGACTGTCTGGCTGGGAGTCAGATTGAATTCTACCAGTGTTCAGGGCAGAACATTTAAATGATACAAAACACTTCCCCAAATAAACGCTACCGAAGGAACGGTCTAGACCCAAGAAACAATTACTACTTGGGCGATACGAAAGGACGAGGCTTCTCAAATGAGTTACTATTTACCCTTGAGTGCAATGATAACAGTGTGCACTGTTCTAAAAATATTTTAAACGATTTCATTTTTATTATTATTAACAATACGAGTAATTCAAAGGTGAGCAGTCATTCCTGTTATCCAACTTTCTTTTAAAAGAAGTCAGTCCCAGGTTTTAGATGATACCACGACTAATAGTTGAAAAGTCTGAAAGGAAATTGCTTACTCATAATGTTAATAAATACAGAAATACCAACTGTCTTAATCTAATCAAAGGCTACTCTAATCTTCCAATATATCTTGGTGGTTTGAGTTGGATTTGAATGGGATAATTATAAAATAGTTTCTGCATCTTCAGATCAGTTCTAATTAATCTAAGTGTTGCTGGTTTTATTTGGTTAAAATTCCAGTATCACGCCTGATTTCATTGCCCTGTGTCGTTTCTTTAAGATGTGGAGATGCCGGTGATGGACTGGGGTTGACAATTGTAAACAATTTTACAACACCAAGTTATAGTCCAGCAATTTTATTTTAAATTCACAAGCTTTCGGAGGCTTCCTCCTTCCTCAGGTGAACGATGTGAAGGGAGTTAAGAGGGGCGTCTGATAAACACCAACATAATTCGATTTAAATCGATGTTTTTACTTCAGCATTTGATCTCCATTGTGCTTTTTTGTTCCATTTTTACACCTAGTTAACGAGTATCTGTGACAGAGAAAGAAATACAATAACTCTATAATTATGCCGTCTGATACTAGCGCAGAACGCTTAAAGGGTTCAAGTGCTCTCTCCGGATTTAATACCTGCGCTAAAATAGAGAGAGGAATTTCAGACTAAGTTCGTAAACCACAGCATAATTTCATATAGCTGGCTGATTAATGCTTTGAATTCAGGTGAAATCAGGTATATGGCTGTAAGGGTCAATAGGGTATTAAACAAAGCTTCTGTACATGAAGTTACGTTATCTGGGACTGGAACTTGTCCTAATAGGTGACAAAGTTGGGTGTAGCAAATTTAAATTTGCTTTAGGGAGAAAGTAAAGCTAGATTATATTTTTTCTCCATAATAAAGGGGCGGATTACGTAGATCGGCCTTTCAAATGCCTTTAGACATATTGGCACATCGGTCTGACAGGAAGTCAAAAATGATCGTTTGGCGTACATTTTTTAAATGGTTGTCGCCTAGCTTTAGAATGTTCTTTGAGTAAAGCTAACGCCAGGCGCTGCTTATTCTGCACGGCGCAGCCAATTTAGAATGCAGACAGCGAAAATAAGAAACGTGTACACACGCAAAATGTAACAAAAAACCAATAGACATTGAATTATTACGGGCAGACGATGCACAGATCACCCCTCTCTATTGAAAATACATTTAATATAGAAGCCACCGTGGATATTTAACCTAATAAAATTAGTAACAGCCAAAGTAAAAGAGATAATTGACTGTAATTACTGAACTCGAATGGAACCATCTCAATTTCTAGCCCAATAAAGGGTATGTGACATTACTACAGGTTAAAACATACATCGGAATAATCGAATGGGACATGAAATGGCGGATTTTATTTCAGGCGAAAACAAAGTTTAATTCCAAATGCAAAATCGCCATAAATCGTCTAAATAATTAGAAAATGAACACGTTTTATTGAATTTCCTTCTCCAAATGGAGTTAGCGGGCAGAAGTTGCACAGTCTCCATTCACCTCACATACCTATATAGACATTTGTGGCTACTTATAAATATATATAACACAATGAGAGGGATACTTGATATTGAAATGTGTATTGTTTCCTTAATCTCTGTTCATTTGAATTTGATTGGCTTTTTCTTATAAATTGCAATTGTTGAAACCATGTTTTACGATCGAGTTGGTCCGTGTGCGCCATACCTGTGGTTAATGTTCATAGTTTATGTCATTCTCATCAATTAATTCATCAACGGGAGAAACTTTCTATTTCACATTGTCCATAATTTTACTGGGTTGCACATCCCGAGAGTTACAAATTAAGGGAGGCTCGATGTATTTACCAAACCGAATTGTCAGTCATATTTTGAAATATCTTCGTATAATCTGGAAAATGCTGTTTATGGAGATTCTGCAACATTCCTGCTTTGAGTCGTCTCTACGGTTTAATGGTTTGCGTTTATTTTTCAGACAGGTGAGCAAATGAGCCTTTAATATAGCTGTTTACTCTGGTGACTGTGGGATAAGGAACGGCAGCACTGAAAAGTGATCAGAGAGCTGCAAAACTACATAGAAAAATACCCGTGCTTCTTCCAAGACCAATATTAATTTACAAGTAGCACGTTAATAAATACAATTCTGTTTTCACCAATCATATTAATAGTTAGTAAATTTAATTTTGCATAGCGTTAAATCTGCAGGTATTAACTGGATATAAGGAAAGTTATTTTCCCAAAGCTATTTACTGTTAATAGTTAGAACAACAGTTGATATGTTTTAAAGCACCTTTTTATTTTAAGACACGGTACCCATTTAACCAACAATGTGTACAGTATATTAAAGGGTCAGCGACCAGCCTAGCATCTGGAGTATTGTAGTATAACACAATTATAATCTCACACACACACACATATACTTACAGTTAATCATGCAAAACACCCGAGTACAGATGTTAAACATTGTGATTTTATATTTAGTTGTCAACGATGGATTCCTTAGAGAAAATCTACATGCCAGTGTATTCTTGCTTACGATTGTACGTTAATGTGTACACGCACTACAAAGAAAACGGCTCTTAATTGCAAATACGATCAGAAGATAAAAACACAGGAATCCCCAATTGTGTTATTTTTGACAGGGGAAATATGCAGCATGTGAAATCTGAGCTGTAAATAGAACATACTCTTAAATTATCAGATTAAAATATACAACAAAGAATAAAGCGAAGTAACATAAATTATTCCAATTTGGCGACGTAGATTTCGTTCTGAGTTTATATTTGCTGGATATATAAATACACACACACTGGCAGATAAGATACTGCATATACAAAAAAATCTACCATTAATTTGATTCAACTGTGCTTATGGAAGCTTCTGGAAATCTTAAACTCTCAAGGACCACCAATAACCTTTTCTAGTGGTCATTTATATTTCCAGGTGACTTGATGCTGAAAGACACTCTGAATAGCCATAAAAGATCCCTTCCATTTCCCCCAGAAGTTCGTTTAAAAAGATTCCACCGTTCTTTTGTACTCTGAAAACAGGCGCGAAGGATTAACGTCCTAACCTGGTACGTGAGATGGAGTGATCTGCTGGGTAAATTCGGGCGAGGAAAGATTTACCTCAGCAAAGCTTTTTTTCCAATTGTCTACCTTCTGTTGATTTAGCGACTATGTGGCTTTTAAAAGCCACAATTACACGCTAGGCAATGCACTCACATTAAATTCGACTCTGTTTCCCCTCCTCTCCCCCTCATCGAAATATCATATCAACAAATCGGTACTAAATCAGATTGCCAATTAGGCGAATTCATTTGACCGGGCTAGTTTTTTTCTCTCCCCCTCTTGTTGTTTGTCTTCTTTATGCCAAACTTGGAGTTAAATTGAGTTTATTTTAGGTCAGGCGGCCTTTCAGGTGATTGCTGAAGCTCGTTATCTGGGTTAAATATCTGTCTCCTCAGGAAACTTAAAGGGTCATGAATCACTCTTGATGGTGGACACGTGAATGGCAAAGAAAAGTCTGGAGTGGTGCTGTTGATTAGCCTATTAAAATGTTAAGGCACAACAAACACTTAATAAAGGGCACATTAACTGTAGCAAATCGCGTGTATCTACACACCTGCTTAATTAGGAAGTGCGGCTCAATAGCAAAGGGCTTCCCGACACAGAAAATGTTATTTTTTTAACCCAGGCATCTTTAACCGACCCACAATGGGGCCGAAAACAAAGAAGGGCCACGGTGCCAAGCTTTTTTAAAAAATCCCAGCTAACTAATTATTGCATTCGTTATAGGATGTCTCCTGTGATATTGTTATTAGCTCATAACCAAAAAAAATGGAGAGCTTGCCCAATTATCCAAACGGCTATAATATCAGACTTTACAAAAAGATAAATTCCAATGAGCTTTCAATTGAATATCAAATGGTATAGTTCTAATTTTAAAAGTGCTATTGCGAGATTACAAATAACATCGTAATGTATCCACTGTTAAAGTAACATATCAATAGTAAACACTGAGCTTCCATGTCCTGTGATAATATCTCAGCTCCCCTGATTGTAGGGACCATGTTTGTGTGGAATGGTTTTCAGGCGATCTTTCTGGTCGGAGGATTTTGTACACTGCACCTGAAACTGACTTGGAAATTTTGCAAGTTGTGAGAGAGGGGATTCGACAATTGCCAAAGAAACGTGCCAAGTATTTCACATATTTTACACAGAAGACCTGGGCGTGCTTTTTTGGTGATGAATCCCAGCGAGCGTGTGAGGCATCTTGTTTAGCGGCGAAATAGACACCGAGGGATTTCGAAACAAACCGACCTCGGAGGTGTTATTTTTAATAGTTAGATGGTAAACATTTTATAATTGCACCTTGAAAAACCCCATTATTGATTTCGAGCACACTTCCTGATTGTAAGTGGACAGTGTTATAATCGGTGTTTTTTGCTTGTGTTACTTAGACAGATTATGCATCATGCAGTCAGCAGAACTGATATTTTTTGGGATGCTATTTTAGCAGAACGCAGAATTAAAATCGACACCAGAAAACCGGCACCTTTACCGCTTTTCGTTGACACGAAGGTCAGCGAAATAGGTGTGACTTTAGCAAGCTGGTGGGAGTTTATTTATTATCACGTTAATGTTTCTGTTATTTGAAATGCAAAGAAAACAGTAAAAGGAAATTCCAACGCGGTTATGCAGCGTGGAAACAGGTCAAATCGGCAGATCTTCAAAAACGAATCAAACCGTGAACAAAGAACGACTTTCCTCCACACAGATAGTAAGGGTTCTGACCGGCATGCTCCCTATTTAATACCTTAGCTTTTCTAAGCGTTAACTACACCATACCCGTTTTTAAAAACTTACTTTGTGCCGCCACATCTAAAATGTATTTATGTTACGTTTATTTAAAGAGATAAAGAGCAAGTCTGGATGGAAAATGTGTGGAGATGCCGGTGATGGACTGGGGTTGACAATTGTAAACAATTTTACAACACCAAGTTATAGTCCAGCAATTTTATTTTAAATTCACAAGCTTTCGGAGGCTTCCTCCTTCCTCAGGTTTACAATTGGATGGAAAATGGCACTGGAGAGACGAAGAGTTTGCGTGTCAAGTGGGGTTTAATATGCAACTCTAGTACCTGCGTTCTGGTTTCCTTACAATCGCCTCTCAGGGAAACTGCTTGAAAATTTGGTGCCAATAAAGGAACATCACGCGGTTCTGATTCTCTTCTGCCGTTGCTAGGGGATGAATTTCATTATAAAACCCAACCTCGTTATTTTTTTACACGCATGTTAATAGAAAGGCGTCTATTAAAAGAGCAACTAAATATCTTGCTGTTTCCCATCTGTGTTAAATGTGTTACAATATCCTGTGACACCGATGTCAACAAAGATTTATATGCCCGTGAAATACCTTGGCCTGGAATCGGAACTGTTCCGATTTCACTTTGGAGTTCATAAAGTGGTGTAAATGATCTCGTCGGATGATACGTGTGCCTGGATAGTTATTTTTAAATCTTGATTTTTTTTCATAAGGGGAGGGAAATTGCCCCTTTCTTTAATAGGTAAACACATTGTCAACTCCAGTACCTGCCGGCGCTGTCTGTCGCTCCGCTCTACATGTGTTAGATTGTTATCAGGTAGCCTTTGACCACCTTACATCTGCCATTGTGCATTTAGTATCAGGATAAATGACATAAATTTAGCGCCTTGGGACGTTTCACTACCTTAAATGCACTATATAAATGCAAGTTGCTGTTGATATTTTCTAGTAGTACTAACAGTACATCCCAAGCTCACAATCCAAAGCCTCAAATATCGCAATGTAAATGTCCTATGGACATTCAAATGGGCAGTTGATAGAAGTGGCCAAAGATATTAAAGACGTTAGATAGAAAATCAATGCCACAAAATTGTTATATATAGTTCATCAAGCTTCTATAATGAACAGATAACGGCATACCCTGGTGAAGATTGACAAGAAGCTAATCAGCATTTTACAATCCTTTATAGCCCCTCTAGGTTAAAGAAACAAATTTACAAATGTTGCCTTCGTGTAATGATCAGAAGATTAGTTTCAAACTCTCTGTCTGACAGTATGGGCGCTGAATGTAAAGGGGAGGCTTGGTGTGTAGAGATATCACGGGGAATTCTCCCACCAAACTTGCACAGACATCTTTCTTCGTTGATGCAAAGATCACCCAGGGCGTATGTAGCGTGTATTGACTGGCAATTTGAGAAGACTGTTTGAAAATGTGTATTAATACTATTTCAACTTTTGTTCCTCTGGCCTCTTGTTCTCTGTTTTAGACGCCGTCGGTCGATTTTTATTTTAAATCACAGGCTGGATTTAGAATTCTCGGTTTTGCTGAATTCGTGACTTCAAAGAATCGAATGTGACCAATAACAAAAAGTAAATGGATTATTTCTAAGTACGTATTTATTGACACTCATTGCCACGTTCCCGGCAGCCTTAGGAGCAAGCACGGTTATATGTCATTAATTTTATTTCTCTTTTCTCTCTTTCCTCGCTATAAACTTCCGTCTTTTATTAAAAAATATGTAGGCGGTCTCACCTTTTGCTGCTTGTTTTACATAAGTAATTTGACGTTTTCAGTACATGTCACATCGATTCATATTTCATCTGCACATTAGGGTTTCATCAAAGAGAGAAAAACAGATGGCCCTTGGGGGGGTGAAAAAAATAACAATTAAGGCATTAAATATTACGGCGATTGGATCCAAGGTGAACGCGAACACCTGGTACGGACATACCCGCGTCAAAGGAAGGCAAGCAGGAAGTTGCTTGCAAAATCTGGAAAGAGAAAGAGAGAACGAAAGAGAGAGAGGATGAACAGAACAGAACGAATGTGTAAACATTTGACATGGTTTCCTCTTTGTTCTCCAGTGTTAAAGGAATCAAGAATTTCTGATTCTTCCTAATCATGATAGAACTCTAATTGCAAGTTACAACCACCTTTCCGGGTCTGTAGTTAAGGCATTCACTTTTTATTTAACTGAGAGAGCCAACCCGGGTGAACAAATCACCAGAGGGGGAAAAAAACCACAAAGAAATAAACATGCTCGATTTCATCGGATGAAAATTCCATTCTCCCTCTGCATATTGGACCAGAATGCAGCCCTGAAGTGAGATGTGTGTGTGTGTGTGTGTGTGTGAAGAGAGAGATTGAGAGAGAGAGAGAGACCGTCAGCAGTCCCGAGCTGAACTTTCAGCTTGAAGAGCTGACGATCTTACCCATACGTGGGTTTGCGGTACATTTGAAAACAACATGAAGAAACGTCCCGAAACGGCATGAAGGGCAGAGTGCTGAGGCAGTAAAAGGAGTGAAATGGAGCATCTGTCATCTGCGCATTGAAAAAAACAAAAGGGTTTGATCACAAACTTTACAGGAAGAAAGCAAACCTTCAAGGACTTAAATCCCCACGTAAGTGTCGCAGTCTCGTAAACGTTCCTATTTCTCAAGCTTGGTGTTGAAGTTTTAACACAGTGTGGATCTTTTGACGTTGTTTGGATATTCTTATGATATGTTAACCGGTTACTCGGGAGGTCGCGACCTGTTTGATTCGAAACGTTATGTGGTACATAAAGTCAACCTGAAATTAGCAAGAGAGATCATTTTGGGGGAGGGGGAGAGATCGGGATGTTTGAAATGGACCTTCAACGCACTGTACACGAGTTAAGCACCGCAGTCATTCAACAAGTAACTCTGTTTGGCAGACTCGGTTTTAAAAAAAAACACAGTCGCTGCAGCCCACTCTATACCATGGGTTAATCCGGAGTTAGATTAGTCGCCGGTTAGTTTCAAGCATGCGTCAATTTCATTTGCATCTGAAGTTCATCACGGGGTATGTGAGGCCGAGCGAGGTATCTGTGCACATTTAGGGGGGAAACGGTCAGAATTGAAGGCTCCGAAATGTAGTGCTCAGACTTGTCTGTAAGTTTGAATGTAAACTTTTAAAATCTCGGGGAATGACGCCTCTAAAGGGCTTCTACTAAATAAGGTAGAGTCCAGAGTCTGACATGGGCTGTCAGTAAACTGATGATATGACAGACATTGTTTAAAGGCCAATATAGACTTATCCAGGCCGATCCCGCATGTTTCTGAATTGAAGTAGGCCGTCAGCTCAGTTTCTAAGGAAAAGAAGATAAGGTTTTAACGGAGGGCTAATCCTATCTGATTTATGGATATAAAAAAGCTAAGCAGGTAATAGGAAAGACCCCACCGTCGATGCTGCAAATCCTCTATTCTGTGCAATTCCCCTTTATGATAAATGAACGTTACAAAGTCACCTTCTCACTGTTTATTTGAACGGTTTTGAGGGCACCCAGTTTCAACATTACAGTAACAAAAAACTCCGGCCCATTAATCAAGCTCAGATTTCAGTTTAAAGAATTCATTTATAAAGGCCCAGTGTCAACATTAGGAGCTGCTATTCGGTGCATGGGTTTGTAGACAGCGCAGGGTTTACATTTAGACAAATTTAGACAGATTGTGTGTATGTTCCAAAAGAAGAATATGCGTTTAACAATACTGAGCCGTTTACAGTGGACATATATTGCACTGAGAATGTCAGCGGTAGTTTAATAATGTAGCCTTAAAATCATATCTTGAAATACATATTAAGCATACCAAATGGATATTTTTCAGAGGCTTTTAGTGCGTTACTTGTTTTCGGCTAGATTGCGGAGGCCCGGGGATTGAAAACGGCGATTGCTTAACTTGCACGCCCATTGGATATGGTGGAAATGTGTAAGATTAAGATATAATGCACATGACGTACATAACCATTAAACTGATCGTTAATGAGTCAATTAAAACTTTGTGGTTAAGGTAAAATTGATGCGTCATTGAGAGGGACCAGAGGCACGCGCACAACCAATAAAAAGGAGAGCAAAACCAACATTTAAAGAACATTCTTGAGCACAAGAACTCTTGGGGAGTTTCAAGAGAGGTTGGTACAGAATCTGTACCGAAAGAAATGTTTGTTTATCACCAATTTCAATGTAAGTATTGTTTTATTCCGAACAATAATGCCACTGGTTCTAAATTAAGCTGGGGTTTCATTAATCATTTCTGACAATGTCTAAGTTGACTGACTGACCTTGATTGAGAGTAGCAACAGACTTTAGAGTATATTTTACTTCTTTAAAAGTATTACTTTTCCAACAAGATCTCTTGTATTTAAAGATGCTGTTTTTTTTTTGTTGTTTGGAGCTTTCCCAAATTGTTTTCAATCAACTAATCTATGCATTAAGGGGTGGGATGTAGTGCAGATATAATGTTGGTTTTGCGAAGAGGGTAGATGCAGACCCAAAGAAAGAGAATAACTTGCTAGAATAAATTGCTGAGTTTCTGGAGTTGTTAAATAGCAACAAATCCACGAGTTTCTGAGTCAAGTCCCTTGAATCTCTCGACGATTGTTGCCGCACTGGGAGAGTCCCATTGACTATCTTTCCCCCGCCCCCCAGCCTGTGGTAGCTCTGCCCTGGTCGCGTTGCGGCCGGCTCCCTGGAGGATCCCGCAAAAAAGACTGGTTAAGCAGTTCCTCTTTGCCCGTGCAATGCGTTTTATCTTTTAACGCCTCCAGAGTCAGAAAAAAAAGACACTTCCGACGTGGCAATGATTAAAAGCGTCGGCTTTGGCTTGTACATTACACAGACAGAACATGAATCACCTTGTCTTTCTTATCTGTAGAGTTTTGCTTTCAGCTACTTTAAGGAGTAAATATTTCAGTCAGACCGCGTGCAGATTTAACGCCCTTTTCTTTATAACCAAATAAATCTTAATGGAGGGATTGGGGTTAGTAGTCACTATGAAAATCTACCAACCAGTGTTTAAAGCAGATGAGACATATTTACAAGACGATCTTAAAAATATCTACATTATGAAAGCCATTCACCGCTTCGAAGCCCAGGACCGCACGTACACGGGGATAGGGAGAACCCGCTTACACCGGGATATTCGGCCATTAAATGGAATCCTATCCCATCGTTTTGAATGATTGCAACTCCTTGGCCGAGTGAATGCCGCTGCTCCAAGAGTAGCCCCCGGGTACAGACTCCTTTATCAACGCGGGCCAAGAGTTGTCGCTGTTTTAAACTACAACGTATGTTTTAACTCGTTAAGGACCGGTGTCTTACTTTCTGAAAACATCTTACTACAATATAACTATTATAAAACTTAATAAACACGCCGGATCTCATCTAAATTTAAAAAGAACAGTGGAATATGTTGGTCTCTAACATAACATGAACATTTTAACCCTGCATTATTAACTTGCTGCATTGGCCCGACAGTCCGTACCGCAATGAGGGACTGAAAGCGCCTCGAGTCCTTAAACGATGTTAGCACAGAACTAAATTAGTTATTTAATTGTGAATGAGCGTGTAAAACATATGGTCAGATATTAGGACGTTTACCACGTCTAGTCAACGTTATTCATTTCCACAGTACAGTCCGACAGCAATAACATATCTACCGGTCTGGGAGCCAGTCCTGAATTTCCCTCAATTCTGCCGTCCGAGTTTCTATGAAAAGTAAATGATCAAAAATGTCTTTAAATCGGAAAAGAAACCCGAGGTGCCGCCGAGGAGGGCGCTTTCCTCTGGAGCAGATTGAAACTGAGCCTCGGTCTAACAACTGACCGCATAACAAAAACCAACTCGAAAGTTTGCAGTTTTTTTTTTAGATCGTGTTAATTTGATAATGAAACAAGTACATGGTTTGAAATTCACCTACTGCGGAAGTGTTAACAGTAGAAATAGTGAGAAAAGACAGTGTAACGTTGGCAGCTTCAGGCAGCGAAATCTCGCAGGTCCGCTATTTTAAATTAAATATGATGATTATTAATAACCTCTCGAATATTAATACTGCTGTTAATATCGGGTTGATTGCTGACGGTAATATGCATGATTGTGACGCATTATGAACGGAGATTTCCCTTTATTTCAAGTAATAGAAAAAATGCAGAGCAGTCGTGATCTTAAGGGGGTGAGGGGGGCGCCCAAAATTGGAAAGCTGTGTAGGCGTTTGTGTGTAAATGGGGGAAGAGAGAAAAATGCTCAGGATCAGGCAGGCGATGTGAAATTGCTGGAGTCTAGTCCTGGCGCTTACTTTCCTTCAGTGCTGCGTGCACACACCATCCTTGTTATTGTTAACATTCAACGTGGAACTGAACTTAGAGCGTCCAGGAAATCGCAGAATCGGAAGAATCTGCGCGTTGATGAGCTGTGCAAAAATAACTCGCATTCCGACGCCAAATGTTGGATTTAGCTACTTTTCTGTTAGAGATGATTAAAAAATAATGCATAGATAACTAGCCCCGTGCAGATCCGCATTGCCTTGGCAAGTTTCTTGCTCGTGAATGTATTAGTATCGCGTTTATAATTATATTTATTGGTTGGTCTACAATTGCCTATCCTAAACTGACCTCAAATGTGCGGAACCGGCCGGGTTGCAGAGAGATCTGGAATAGCATTTGATAGTTGCAACCCTGCATTTATTAATTTGTTTGGCGTTTCTATTAGAGGCGAGCGAACCCATCTTTACACACTGTTAAAATATTACAAACTGTTCAAGTTTAGTGCAGATCCGCAGACGCAATGAATCCAGCCCCGCCGGACATCCGCAATGACGTGAATTCTTTCCCCCCCACCCCCTCCTGCCCTCCCCTCCTCTCTGTCTTCTGGCTGGATTCGAATGTTTTGCCCCATGATTGACAGGAACCTGTTCAAATAAAACATCACATGGAAAGCACATTTCTAGCAGTGCACGGGGGAGGGCGGGGAAGGGAGCCGTCAGTTTTGACATTTTCCCTGCAGTAGCTGGTTCTTGTAGGTACGTCTGCAAGTTTCGAGTGACATCACCCAAGCGGCTGGTGAATGGTGGAGTTCGACATCCGCAGCGGGCGTTTGCGGGGAAAAAAACATGCGGAATGGAGCTACTAAGACACACACTTTTTTTTTCCAAAAAAAAATGAACACATCTTTTAGATGAATCGGCCAACATATCTGAGGTAATAACGGCGCCTATTTCCACACCAAAAAAAAAACTCGCCTGGGAAAATGAAAAAAAAAGAAACAGTAGGGTACTGAAGGCCCCACACTCCATGTAACTTTTTTTTTAAGAGAAAAGGGAAAGGGAGAAAAAAAAAACTTTTTTAAAAAAAAAAGTTGAGATCCGTGGCTAAAACAAAAGGTTAAACTCGGATCTCTTGTGTTTGGTTGCAGTGTTGTAAGGGAGGAAAGAAGGAAAGGAAGGGGGCAATTGGAGCGCTTTTTAGACCCCTCTCCTATGGACGAAAACAGTGCTCTTTCTCCCAAGGCGAATGCTTTCAGTATTGCCTCTCTGATTTCAGCGGGCCAGCAACCAGGAAACGAAGCGATCCTGCAAAGTACTGCCTTCGGCAAGCACTTCGACCCCAGTCTAACTTGCAGTAGGATGCATTTTAGCACCGTGACAAGGGACATGGAAGGTAGGTGTTAGCCCAAGCGCTTTTTAAAAAAAAAAGAAATATAAATGTATATATCGCTAAAAGACAGCCCCGCTCGAATGAATTCCACTCAGACAAGTCTCCCGGAACGATTACGCAATTTAAATACGTGTTCGCCGCGTACACTAGGGGCTGCTGCCCTCAACGCTCCGAATCGCTATCGAACCGTGTGTCACCGATTAGTCGATATGAAAATAGGATACAGTGTGTGTCTTTTTTTTGTGTGTTCAGAGGGAAATGTGTCGAAAACGTTCCCCCCCCCAAAAAAAAAAACTACAAGTAAATGCGCTCGTTTTGGCTGGTTTTGAACGTGTGGGGCCAATCTGATAATCAGCCTGATGTCATTTATTTATTGATGGTGGATCCGTGTTTGTTATTGTCTGAATGGGTTTTCAATGCAATCGTGGATCCCCATTGTTTAAATGTTTTTTTGTGTGAGCGACGTCTCCCCCCCCCCCACGCCCCCCGCCCCTTCCCCCCTTTTAAGTAATGGGTGTCGGAAAGACCTTTAAAAAAAGGCGCACCGCTCTGTCAATCAGACCATCGGGGCTTCGTCCCAAGGCGACCAAAGTCACATTACCTGTAGGTCCTTATCTAAATAGAAAAAAAAAGGAACCGGTTTCATGGCGAGAGGAGGCCCTGAGCGGAAGATAAGAGCTCTCTAGACGTGTTGTACCACAGTGCAGGAGCGCAGCGCAGACTTCGGTGCCATTGGGTTAGTCTCTCGTACTAAGATCGGAGAAGGAGAGGGAGAGGCACAGAAGGACAGAGAAAGAGAGAACGAAAGAAAGGACGATAGAGAGAGAGAGAGAGAGAAATAGAAGCGGGAAAAAAAGATTTAATTTTTTTTTTAAAGGAGGGGGGTGGGAAGAGAGCGAGGAATAAATTGGGAAATGATCTCGGCGATTTCCAGCCCCTGGTTAACGCAACTCTCTCATCTCTGCGATGTTGCAGCTTTTACTGCCAACAGCATTAGTAGTTTGAACTCGTCCGGGGGTTACCACCTCTCGCCTTCTCCCGGAGACCCCGGCCCCTACAGCCACGAGACTCACTACGAGCCCTGCTCGGCCGCCCAGCACAACACTTACAGCAGTTTCGCGAGCAGCGGCTCCGCACCGTCCTCAGAAACCGACACCGGCCCTTCCAACTGCTCATCGGTCAACGCATCCAGCAAAGCGCCGGTCAAGAAGAACCCGAAGGTGGCCAACATCACGGTGCAGCTGGAGATGAAAGCGCTATGGGACGAGTTTAATCAACTCGGGACCGAGATGATAGTCACCAAAGCGGGGAGGTAAGGATTCAGGCAACTTTTTAAATACACAGCCGCCATATTTTGCATTGTTTAGAGCTCTTGGTGTGTGTGTGTTTGTGTGTGTGTGAGTTCTTTCTCTTTTTTCAATATGAATGTGTTTTTTTTCAACTTTAAATGAACTTTTCGGAACGTTTCGCCCGCTTTTCTTTTTTAAAAAACTTTTGGGTTGAAGCACATCTGTATGTCCAGCTGCCAATCCGGGTTTTTTGCAGACTTTTCGTATGGGCACATTTGACCGATAATTGTCCAGTTAAAAGTCAACTCGCTCCAATTCATTATTTTAAACTTTAAAAAATAGCACCGTATATCAACTCTCACCAATTAACTCCAGGGATTTAAGGTAAATGTTTAAATTGTGTGGGATAAAACTCGCAGTTGCTATTCCCCGTTAGTTTATATTCGAAGTCGTTTAAAGACCAAGGTTAGATTTATTTCCGAAATCCTAAATTAAATACCGCCCTTTCTTTTTACGCGCTATCTGAAACCATCAATAAATTCTCGAATGTGACCGAAACCGAAATACTAAAGGAGCACACTTGAGATGGTGAGACTGGGCTCGCTCCAATTACTAGCCGACAACTCAGATAGCCTGGCCTTGAAAGGATTGTAATAGATGCGAGTTAATAATATTAATATTGTGTATAAACATCTGAGGGAGAGCTGCCTGAGTCGCTGAGAGGCGAGCTGTTCGAACACACCGCATTACCCCGCGGTGAACTCGGGTCTGGGAGGTTAGTCAGGAGTCAGGTCCTTCTTTCATTTCATCAGATCTGTAACTAGGGTTTTTCTTTCTTTCACTTCTTTCTCTTAAAGAGAGGATGTCGCACGAGCGGCAACTTCTACCTGGGAGATTGTGAAAACAGATAAAGAACGGGGCGCTGCTCTGCTCCGTCTCTGACCTGCAGTTCCTATTGTCGGAGGGCTTTGTGCACACTCTATTTGCTCGCTATTTCGAGATAAATCGGGTAAACACACTTTACCCAATTCAAACCCCTCCACTCCCCCCTCGGCAGCTGTAAACCTGCAGAATGTCCAATTAACTCCGCGCAGTGAGAAATCAATGTGCGGGAGAGCAGAGCTCTGGGTTCCAACACTGGTTTAAAATGTGTAAAATTCAGATTAAAACATCTGTGAAATATTTTAAGGCTCTGTGAGCTGTTTGTAATATTACTATCAAACTAAAACCTGGTTGGTTCCTGCTTACAATCTGTGGGTCTCTCTTGTCTTTAAGACTTGGTAAGTTAGTTTCCCCTGGTACTGTCGATTCTTTATGGATCTTTAGATAATCGCCATATATAAACAGAGGAACGGGAGAGTTCCATATTTAAATTAAAAGTCAAGTCCATTTTAAATCGGGATGAAGCTCCGGGCAAAATAACATAAATAGTAACAGAGATTGTTTTGGGGCGTCTGGGTTGTTCTGGGTAATGCAGTTTTAGTAAAGATCCCCAATTAATCGTGGTTTTCAATTCAGCAAATGGTTTAAGATCTCACCTAAGCCGGCCGTGCTTTTTAACTCCAGTATGTTTATGAACGGGGAGCCGTGAACCTAAATCCGATTGAGTGGCCTCGATGCCACGGGTATATTAGTTACCGAGAAATGTTCAGCTTCAAAAAGAATTCAAGAAATAAAGCAGCGCATATCTGGGCATGATCTGAAACAGGTCGATCGGGAGGCGGCGTTTCCTTTTTATTCAGTGCCTTCAGTCGCAGAATTCAGTGTTTTTAGAGCTGCACTTCATCTTGTTCATTTGTTCGGCAGAAAATGGCGGTTCGGGAGGGGGGGGTTTGGTGGGAGGGGTTGGTGAACAGCATTAATATTGGATTAATGGGTGTCTCGTGGTTACCTTATCTCAACTCTACAGAAACCTAAAGTTTTAAATCTTAATTTGTTTTTGAAGTCGGTGCTCTGACGTTGCCAGTATGTTCCTTTAATTTATCCCGTGTAAGTTTTAGTAAATGTGAATGTGGGTGTTACATTAGTTTGACTCCTATTGTACTTTCAGCTATTTACCATAACAGCAATCAGTCTGATGGCACGGACTCAAACGATTCTGGCTCCTTGATGGTTTTTCTGCGCTCGTTTATGTTGTAAACCTGGCATAAAATCAATCTAATCCGTTTAACAAGTGCCAAATATGCTTGTAGGTTTTTTTTGGACTAGCATCTTGTAATTGTTGTTTTTTTTGTGTGTGCACATTTGACTGGCCTTTTCCCCCCACTTACATTGCAAAAAATACATTTGAAGAAATGGAGGAGTGTGGGTTTGTTTTGAAATGATTCGGCCACTGAACGTGGATGGGACTGACAATGGCTGTTTAAATTCCGCCTGCCGTGTGTTGCAGCTCCGGTCAGTTGTTTTAAAGAGAGAAAAAACTCTTCGAAATAAAACCTCTTTCTGCCCGCACAATGCTGGGAAAACAGAACGGAAAGGAAATGCTTGTTCTTGCCAAAGTCTCCCAATTCGTAAAAGTTTTTTTTTTAAAAGATAATTAACCTACTCCAGAGTGTGTTACTGATTTATATCTTTGCTTCAGGCCAGTTTGAGAGACGATGTAAAATTAACCTATAAGTGTGGCTAGGGCATAAAGCGTTATGCAAAGTCGTTATAAATATTAAACGGAGTTAAGCATATTCTAAAATTAAGCAAATATATATATTTATATATGTCCTACATATATCCATCATATAAACAAATCAGCACAATTACACTCAGGTTATTTAAAAGGGACTGTGATTTACAGGGCTTTCTATCTAATGCATGAAAACTATTACACGGTAACAATTTATCTTTCTTGGAGAAAATTTACTCAATGGCTGAACTGTAAATTTTATTTGACAAGTCAGATTGGAGAGAGAAAAATGAAACAAGTAAAAGCCAATTTTAAAACAGGACTGTGTATATAGGACCGAATCCTGGACTACGCACAACTCTATACTGTACATTAAAAAAACAACTGCCATTTTCCAGACTGGTAAAGTTGGAGCTTGCAATGGTAGAACGTTTATTGTCAATCTCTGAACGTTTTACTCGTTTATAAAGTCCGGATAATCCTACTAAATTTGTCCTTCTAAATTGCTCAGTGAATCTAGGCCTCATTCAGATATTGATGCCACCAGGACAGGTAACTCGGCGCATAGGCTATGCACCACTGTGTACTATTGTGTAGTTTTCTATTTGAAGTCTGCTTCAGATGAATAAAAGAAAAATCCGTTCCTCAGCGTACCCATAGCAATGAGTGCGGCGGAATATCTTGTGATTGTTCGAGAGAAAAACATTGATAGGTATTCAGGCGCGGGTGGGAAGTTATAGCATAGGGATTTTATATTACAGAAAGGTTGCTCAGTTCGCTTAGACTAATGCGGAGTGTTTGGTTGTAAATAATTCAGGGCTTTTCTAAACTCCCGAGAAGAATCATTCCCAACGAGTCAGTCAGAAAGGAGGTTAAATCAAATTGCACGCTCTTTTCCGTAGCCTGGAGCGTAGTAAACGTCGTGACATTACTTATTGTAGTTTCTAAATACAATGAGTCAAATTAACACAGCGTGCCGAAATCACAACTAAATTAAAATAAAATGTAATGTATCAGACTTCAGTGAACGGTTTTAATCGGATCATTGGATACAGGCCCTGCAAAGTTCAGGAGAGCTCAGTACACAATGTATTATTGTTCGCTCTAACACACTGTCTGGCAAAAAAAAAATGTTTAGGGAAAAACAAGGGAATGATCGTTATACAGCAACAAGTGAATGTTACAGGATAATATAACCTTCAACAGAAATGGAAACCTTAAAACATGTCCTGTGTAACCTGTGCAGGAAAGTAGCGAACATTCTCCACTCAGAATCATAGAATGTTACGACAAGGAAGCAAGCCATTCGGCCATGCAGTGAGCACACGGGCAATCCAGTCTGATCCCACTCTGCTGCTCGCTGCCCCTACCCTTTAATATTAACAGCAACCTATTTTGACAAAAGTGCATTTCGCTTTCTTTTATTAAACGGGAAAATAGATAATCTAAAAGGGTAAATCGTTACCCTTCTATCTGAAGATTTTACTACCCAGATTCTGGCTGTGCTTTAAAGTCACCCTTCCTTACGTTCATCTAAAATGTTGTTGAGCAGATAAACATTTTCCTATGGGAGAAATGAAGATTGTCAGATTTAAAATTCGGTTATTATAAATTCGTGTTCTTTTTATCGATGTGGTCATTTAAGGGACATACTTTATTAACCCTTGCGCACACACACACACACAAACACATACACAGCAATGCAGGCTGATTAATTAGAGCAGTTCCAGTGGGCATTGGCCTACTTTAGGGTTAGGATTAGATGCAAGGCTACGTAATATGAAAACTCCTGTAAAATAATCTCACGTAACCACAAAATAACCTGTAACAGCCATTTATTTTGTGTAGATATATTTTATTTGTATCTAGAGCACAGACCAGAATAGAAAATCCTTAAATTATCCCTAACTGAACTGAAGACAGCTGACTGAACTCTTGTATCTAGACTGGTCCATAC
Source organism: Heptranchias perlo (assembly GCF_035084215.1). Lineage (NCBI taxonomy): Eukaryota > Metazoa > Chordata > Chondrichthyes > Hexanchiformes > Hexanchidae > Heptranchias > Heptranchias perlo. Next base: position 41,219,676 of record NC_090349.1, read on the forward strand.
ATAATTAATTTAATATTATGTTGCAGTAACCGAGTTTGCAATCAACTAATTTCAATTATCACCTGTTGGGATCCTTTTATGAACGAGCACCTCGTCTTATCTTCTGTATCTATTATAAAATGCATTTTTAAATTTCACTTTAAAAGTAATAGTTTATTAGATGTCCGCACGCCAGACTTGGTAGTTAAATCTTTACACTGGGATCCGAATGAAGTGATACCCATTTCTGCACACAATTTATATTTTAACTTGTAAAATGAACAGGGTTTTGCTGAGTATTTGAATGGAGTTGATTTCTCCAATTCTCCGTCATATTTTTTAGAAAAATAGCAATAGTGGAATCATTATGGCATTCCTTTGCGTGGCCTTAACTTTCAGAAAAGGAGCAAGGCTGTAGACCTCTGAGCTACCAGATAGGTAGCTTTACATAGATCCCGTTGGCACTATTTTGACCCTATATTTTGGGAGAGGCGAGGGGTAAGCAAAGCACTGCCCTTTGTATGGTACCAAAGGTGATTTATTGTGAATCGACCCGATTTGGGCAGAAACCCAGGCAATGAACCGAAGCAGCTATATATGAAATATGTAACTGGATTTCCCCCAGGTGGGAACTGAGTGAGTAACAACAACAATTTACGTTGTAGGTTATATATAAAAAAAGACTTGCCAAGGTCCTTTCCAGGGAGGGATATCAGGAATAGGAAGGGGGAGCTGGAGATCCTTTCTGTGACCCGCTGATTGTAGGAGAGTTGGGACCAGCAGGTTTTGTCTCTCTATAAACGCACCTCTCCAATTAGTGACTGTGCGTTTTAATCGTCTCACTCCTTTTCCCCACTCACAGGAGAATGTTCCCGACTTTTCAAGTGAAGATTTTCGGCATGGATCCCATGTCTGACTATATGCTGCTCATGGATTTTGTGCCCGTGGACGACAAAAGATACCGGCAAGTAAAATAAAACTTTGTCAATATTTCTTTAGAGAGCGGGGGGAAAAAACAAATCCCAATTGCTTTTAGCATTGGCGGTGAAGCAGTTTTAGACGGACATTTCCTCAGGGCAACAACAACGAGAGATAAAAATAACCACCGGCAATGCAGAATACACATCGCTACCTGCCAACTTACAGTGCCAAAAAATCACTCTAATTTTGCTTTTGTATATATATATATAGCAATCGCCCTGCTTAAACACGGAAGAACACTTTTTAAACTGCAACCCAGGACTTCCCCCAGGATCTGTACACGTAGCGGCTTTTGCAGTTAAAAGGTGAATTAAATGATGCCCTCAATCTAAATCAGTTCAAGTGAAGCTAGATCAGTGTTAACTTGGCTATGACCAACAGCTTATTGCAAAGGACAGTTGTAAGTTTTGGATACTGTGTTTTTTCCCGTTTGGCATGAAATTGCAAATGAACTTGCGTTTTATGTTATTTATCGAAGATTGTTCAGAATACCGAAGCATAGGGTTGGATTATATAATAAAAGCAGCCATTATTAAAATGCAATATTGTTGCAGCATTTTGCTCTATTAATTGCCCTCCTTACGAAGAATGTTTTTTTTATTGCTAAGTCTTATCACGCAGCGCGTCCTCACACATTATCCAGTGTATCATGTAAACTAACCTGAATCCATTTGTTACAATGTTGAGTAGTTATTCAGTCAAAGCTACTGCAGTAAATATTGACACAGGAAACAGGCTAGTTCTGATCTACATTAACGGAGGATTTGTGTGGATTAAACACTGTGTACTGTGGATGGCGTCCTTTCAGTAGCGGCTTGTAACTGCAAGCAAAAAAAAAGAGTATTCTTTAAAGAGTCTTCATCCGAAATAAAATAATCGATACACACGCCGGAAATGTACACTGGTTATGACTTGAAGATCAGAGAGGAAAAGTTCAAGACAACATATGGAAAATGTACAATGAAAAGGGGCAATCGTTATTTCATCCCTATAACAGGCTGCAGCTCCAATGAAAAGATTTTAAAAATAAAATAATTAGCAGCTCTCCCTAGCTCTTCGCTGTTGAAATAAAGCTTCCGGCCACGTTATATAACCCTTTCTGGCAAGCTGCTGAAAATACTTTGTGTGAATGAACAGTTGCGGCAACTGTTTATTGTGGCTGTGTTTTAAAATACAAAATAATGGAAGGGAAAGAAAGTGTCCTTTAACCGAACGCGCCTGACACTCGTCACCTTCCACACACCCAGTCGTCTTTCATCTGTGTTCAAAAGGAATGTTCCTCGAGGCTTTTTGCAAGTTATGAAAAAAAGACGCGGGATTTTTGCTGCGTGACTAAGTCTGCATCCCTTTTTAAAAGTTGCTTTTTTCTAAAATTTACATTTTTTAAAGAGAGGGCGCCATTCCCCCACGCTCTGTTACACGTTTCTCAAAAAATAAAACCAACATAATATTCTGTGGTGTTCAATTAATTTACACATTGGTGAATTATACATAAAACTTTTTGAATAAAGGTTTGCTCTCTCAAAGAACCCAAGCACTGCGATTCGACACATTTTCTTGCACCAGTTTTAAAGGTTTGCAGGTGACACATAAAAATAATTCTGTCTATTAGAAAAAGGTTTCTTATTCTGGCCGTAAATCCACGAATTTATAGATTTTTCATCGGAATATGTGTTAGTGGAAACAGAATATGGTGCTGGATAATTAAAAGACTTTTGTGTTTTTTAGCACCTGATCATATATGACTCTGTATGTTGGGGCGAAAGGGGTGGGAGAGTTCCGTTATCGACTTGTGTTGAAGTTTTTATCTCTTAAGAGTGATTTCAAGAAAGCCTAAAGGTGCATATGGTGACTGCAAAATGAAAATGTAAGATGTTTATTTATTTAAGTGATTTAGATTAGGCAGGCCTTTTATAGGAAAGAATATGCGCGCGCCGAAGGCGTCTCCTCCACTGTTCTGAGTTTATTGTGGTGTGTTTTATTTACTAATAAGCTAGTTCCTCTTTCCATACCATTTTGAGCCTATCCAATTTTCCCAACTTAACCTTCGAATTACTATCAATGATGGCGCTATGAATATATATCTGGGTATGTTTTCACCATAAACTCTTTAATCCCTGCGTCCGAAGCATGAAATGACAATCATGAAAACCCGCAATTATTAGGCTGAATTTTTTGCATTTTAATTCGGGTTTTGCAGGACATCTTAACGTACCTTTCATCGGGCCGATTGAAAAAACAAGGGCAGTGGAAATTCTGACACGCTTATAAATTGAAACCTGGTTCGTCTTCTAATTTAACTTAATTGATTAATTGCGTTTCTTTAATTTTTTGCGCTCAGTTAATTAATTGCCCGTGCTTATTGATTTACTGTCCGGCTGACTGAATGTATTTATTTATTTTTGCTTTCTGCAGGTATGCCTTCCACAGTTCCTCCTGGCTGGTGGCCGGTAAAGCAGATCCAGCCACCCCGGGCAGAGTACATTATCATCCTGACTCACCAGCCAAGGGCGCTCAATGGATGAAACAAATAGTCTCTTTCGACAAGCTAAAACTAACCAATAATTTATTGGATGATAACGGTCATGTAAGTAGACTGAAGATTTACGTCCCATTTAGATTTTTTTTGCCAAACTGAGACCCATGAATTTTCAAATAATCTCCTTTATTATTTTTTTTTCTTCACGCAGATTATCCTAAACTCGATGCACAGATACCAGCCGCGGTTTCATGTCGTATATGTTGACCCAAGAAAAGATAGTGAAAAGTACGCCGAGGAGAACTTTAAAACGTTTCTATTTGAGGAGACGAGATTTACAGCGGTCACGGCGTATCAGAACCACCGGGTATGTGTATCTGGAGATTATTATTCATTATGGGATCATCCTCTGCCCTCGCACTGACGGGGCTGTCGGATTTGCAATACTTCATTCATCAAAGTTGTTAATGATCGATGACGATCTGGAAAGATTTTTTTACAAATCTGAAGCAATCATTAACTTACTGCAGCTAACTGCCAGACTTGGGCACCATTGTAGGGCAGTTAGCTTGCATTTAAAAATTGATGAAATGGTTGGTCTCTGAATCATAATTACTGTCATTTATCATAAACTGTGAACTTTTATTATTTATGTATTAACTTTTGAAATAACTGAACAGTTTTAACATACTGGAAATCGGGTGCAATGGGGACTGCAATAGTGGTAATTCCATTTTATATCCACGTTTAAATAAACATTCTGCGACGGTAGAAGATATAATGCATGGCACTGATTTAAGAGCTGTAAATAAATCGGTAATCTTAACCAAACAAAGGCCGTGCGGCGTCTGCAGTGAATTCACTGTAGTAGTCACTTGCAATCGCTTTGTGTTGCAGCACTTAAAGACACAGGGCTGCTCTGCTTCCCTTCAGGAATCAAATGCGCAGATGGGAAAAATAAACTATTTGTCCCCTTTAAATTTATTGAAATTTAACGTAAGGCTTTCACTGTGGCGAAAGAACTAAAAAAAAAGTTGAAACAACAAAAAAGGATTCTTATGCTCTGTCTCGCTCGCTTTCTACGTGCATATAAAATTGAAGTATGTATATGTGTCACCAGTGTCATGCCTTCGGATCTTCGCGCTAAATCATATTGTCATCTGTTGTACATCTCTGCTTGGCATGCATGAACCCTGATTACAGAGAGCTTGGAGCATGAAGCAGATTTTTAAAAGGCAGATTTGAACTGGCAGCTCCCGGTTGCCGTTTGAGAGTTGAAGTCTGTTTTGGAGAGTATCTGGGGAAATGCGTACCCTCATTCCAGTGCATCTGCTCAACTCATTCCCAAAACTTCTGCGCGGAACCTGATAGCTGAGGGAGCTCAGCTCCAAATCCATAATGTTGCACATTCAGCCAACCCCAAAGGCTCCCGACCTGCAATTATGACTATAGAAAACTTCCTAAAACCCACTGGGACACAATTATCTGTGTAAATTCAAGGCCCCGCTATTTTTTTTCACGCAAGTGTCACAGCAAGAAGTGTCAATCAAAGGTGGTGCGGGCTCAGTTACATATACACCAAGTGGGCTATATTCCACTTTAAATGACAATGCTTTTGCCAAACCCCTGAAATATTAGTCTGTAAGAACTAGAATATGAAGAGATCTCTCAATACTGGTTGTGCCTGTAAATCTGTTTCAGTTCGAGTTTTTTTTAATGAAATACCGATGTGTAACACTCTTGGCATGGTCCTGATGTCTGTGAACAGCTGTTCCAAGTCTGACTGCCATACCTCCTGCTTTCCGTCAGTTGACCTTTCCGTCTGCAACTGTCAATAACGGATTAAAGTTTGTTTTACAACCATTCCGGAAATTTACAGGGGCATATTTTACCCATGAATTAACAACAATATAAAATTTCGCGCCTGAACATTTCTGTATGTGACAGCACTGTATATGCAAGGGAGCTATCATTTAATAGTTTGCTATATTAGTAAGATGTTTAATGCAGCTATATCTGCCGCTGTAACGTGATTCCTCCGTGCATTTAAACAAAGGAGAAAATGGCTATAGAGGCCATTAAAAGTGACCGATTATCAGCAACGTATGTTTTATAGACTGTGACAAACTCACATACATCAACCTGACTTATAAAGGCTAAGCGTGCGGCATTAGTGTATAAATGAATATTGTAAAGTGCCCATTTATTTATCGTTTTGGGTTTTTTTGTTGTTTTTAAAAGGCTGACCTTAGATTTTACCTTTTATTTTGAAATCAATCCAACACATTAAAAAAAACCAAAGCACGCTGACCATTGGGTGCAAATACACTTTTAACTAGATCTGGGTTTCAGGCCGCGCGAATTCCATTAAGGGTATTTTAATATTTGGAGTAAATATATTTAAGAGGAAGCGCTAGAGAGGAGCCCCCCCACCCCCCCAAATAGAGACATCAAACTTGTTTTTTATAGACTAGTAGTTCAGTTCCACCGTTGCATCAAAACCGAATTGGAAATAAGTATTTATTTTTAATTTCCTCAGATAACACAACTAAAAATCGCAAGCAATCCATTTGCAAAAGGATTTAGAGACTGTGATCCCGAAGACTGGTAAGTCCGTTTCTTTAATGGAAGGGACGGGGAGGGAGTGACCTTCATTTGATAACATGACTATTTTTAACCTTTGTTTATGGTTTGATAATTTAAAGAAAAGAATTTATGTCATCATTTATTTAAAAACACCACACAGTACCTGAGATTGATATAAATGTTCTCGAATGAACAGTTTTGTGCCATATTTTAGGCCGAGGAATCACAGACCCGGCTCTTTACAGTTAATCAGCGCTTTCGCCAGAAACCGTAACCTGGTCTCATCACCGCAACAGAACGGCAGTGAGAAAGGTACAGCTTCGCATTCTTCATTCTGTGTCTCAAATACACGGGTTAATACCGCCAAACGTTGTAGCTTTTTTTTCCAGAAAAGCTAACTATGTGAGCCCTTTTTAATATATATATATAAAGCATAAGAAATTACTTTATATAACGTCTTTCACGTTCTGAGGACATCCCAGAGCGCTTCACACAGCCAATTAATTACTTTTTGAAGTGCAGTTACTGTTGTTATGTAGACAAATCTGGCGGGCAGTTTGTGCACAGCAAGCTCCCACAAACAGCAAATGAGATGAATGACCTGTTAATGTGTCTTTGGTGGAGTTGGTTAAGGGGTGAAATGTTGGCCAGGACACTGGGCGAACTCTCTGTTCTTCGAGGATCTTATATGTTTAATGTGAATTAAATGTCGCGTTTCTCTCTTGATTTTGGAGGACTCGTTGTCCCCCAATTAGCTTATTTTGTGTGAATTTAGAGAATGGATCTGGAAAATAGAAATGAATAACTTTAACATCATTGTTATTTGCAAGGTGAGGTGGGTTCTAAAAATTAAAGAGTACATTTCAATTCAAGGCTACAGTAATAATTTTATCAACCCTGTTTCTAAGCACAATGTGCAGTTCTGTATTAAACATGCCAAACTAAAGCCCCTAGTGTCCAGATCCACCGTGGATTGTTCTACAGCCACTTATGATAGTTCAAATGAAACGCACATTCTCATACACTTTAGTAAACATGCTGCTAAACGAGAGTGGAAACACTCTGGCCTCTGAGTCAGAAGGTTGTGGGTTCAGATCCCACTCCAAAGACTTGAACACATAATCTAGGCTGATACTCCAGTGCTGCACTGAGGGAGTGCTGCACTGTCGGAGGTACCTGCTTTCTGATGAGACGTTAAACGAAGGTCCTATCTGCCCTCTCAGGTGATTGCAAAAGATCTTATGGCACTATTTCTAAGAAGTGCGGGGGAGTTCTCCCAGGTATCTTAGCCAATATTAATCTATCAAACAACACCACTTAAAACAGATTACCTGGCCATTATCACATTGTTGTTTGTGGGATCTTGCTGTGCGAAAATTGGCTGCTGTGTTTCCTACATTACAACAGTGACTACACTTCAAAAATACTTCATTGGCTGTAAAACGTGAAATGCACTATATAAATGCAAGTTTTTTTCTTTACCAGTTGGACAGAGCCGCAATTGCTTAGAATTGCGTGTAGCCTGTAAAACAAAGCTGCTGATGGGGTAATACCGCTGGTGGTCACGTTCACGGTATTACCCCAATAGCAGCTTTGTTTTACAAGCTACACGCACTTCTAAGCAATTGATTATCCAACCTCAGATCAAAAAGGAAATACCCTTTTGCCACAGCACAACATTCAATAAAAGAATTGGTGCAATGGTCAAGTAATTTACGCTCTTGGAGCCTTCAGGATTTAAATAGCACCGTATCCCTGCCCTTTTTTTGTTTACAGCGATTTGTAAGGAGTTCCTGTGTTGAGACGAGTTAAACTAAATTATTCTCTCAGAAATCCTTCGGATCCCTTGTTGCACCAAATCATAGGGAGAAAGGAGAGAAGAGTTCATTCAAACACGTTTTTGATGGGGTTTGCTGGCCCGATCCTCACTTATGTTGCTCAACAGCCAGGCGTGTACAGATACGGTGACAATGGGACTAGCAGTACCCCGCACAGTACCCTGCTTCCTCCCCACACCCACAAATAAGGTGCTTATATTATTCACCTCGGAAGTGTGAGAGGCTGAGTTCGCCCTGCAGGAACAGAACCCTGTCCCCGCTCAAACCACCGAGCTACCGCAACAATAACACACATCCAAAACCCCATCCGTTATCTCCTCATTTAAAAATCTCATTTCTTTTTTCATTAGTCCCTGCTACCAACATTTCTCTGCAGGAATAATCTTGGTTGTTTTGAGAGTCTTTAAAAAAGGTGCACACTTTATTGCAACACACTTTCAGACGGCCGATGGCCTAAGCATTGACATAGTAATGCAGGGTTCGTATATCATAGCTAATTCCAGTATGTGTTAACTTTGCTTTGCATTTATTCCTTCAATAGAATTTATGGATTGCATTTCCTGTCATTTTTGAAGGGAGAACAGCCCAATCTTTTGCCCAACTGTTCAGGAACAGGAACGGATTTCAGATACATAGAATTACACAGAATGTACAGCACAGAAACAGCCCATTCGGCCCAACTGGTCCATGCCGGTGTTTATGCTCCACGTGGGCCTCCTCCCACCCTAGTTCATCTCACCCTATCAACATATCCTTCTATTCCTTTCTCCCTCATGTACTTATCTAGCTTCCCCTTAAATGTATCTGTACTGTTTGCCTGAACTACTCCTTGTGGTAGGGAGCTCTGCATTCTATCCACTCTCTCGATTTTTCTCTCCAATTCCTTATTGGATTTACTAGTAACTATCTTATATTTATGGCCCCTAGTTTTGGACACCCCCATAAGTGGGAACATCTTCTCCACCTGTACCCTATCAAACCCCTTCATAATTTGATGGTTCATGATTTGATAAGTTGATGTTCTGTGAGATAAAATTCAGCCTGTGGGACTCTAAACCTTGGCACATTGTATTTGTAGATGGAGACACCAGAGGTGACTATGACCGGGATCCTAGCCGGACAGCCATGCACGCGGAACATCCTCATCAGCAGCAGCTAATGTCCCGGGTGCTGAGCCCGGCTCTCCCCGGCGGACTTCATCCGCTCACCCGGCCAAGCCCTCCTCACGAACTGCGGCTGGACCCCCACACGCAGCCACCGGACAGCCTCCATCACACCTACAAGTACCGTTCATACCACGATGCTTACATCGGTGCCAAAGCCAGGCCGACCCCTTACCCGCTGCCCGGCATAGCGGGCCACAGCTACCACCACATGAACCCCACTGCAAACATGTACCCTGCCAGTGCAGCCCCCACTAACTATGACTATGGGCACAGATAACCTCAAGGATTTCCTGCTACGTACTTAAACAAAAAGAAACTACTAAATGCTGCAAACTAAAGAAGATGCACAAAAAAAAGGGCGAATTATCTGTCTCATTGCTTTAATTGAACTGTTATCACCGTTTGCAGTTCGAGAGAGGTCCGTGTTGGAACCGGCACGCGCTCAGGTTGAGTGACATTTCACTTTGATGGGTCAATGACAGCCCGGCGGTTGATTGATAGCCCACTGACCAATGGCAGTGCAGCTGGAAGGCGGGGCTACAGGCGTGATTGGCTTGTGAGTGGGCGGGTCCATTTTTTTTAATTGTAAAGTTGCGATTGGTTTTTTTTTTAAAAATTTTTTTTGATTGTTTGATTGATTGACGCGGCGCTTCACCAATCAGCGGGCTGCGTGGCGGGAGATTGACGGCACTGGCCAGCCAATTGGAAAAGGCGCGGGCGGGGTTCTTGTTTCCCAGGGATTGGCGCCAAAGTGGGCGGCGCCGTCCCCACGTGGCGGGAAATGGAGGGAGAGGAAAGTGAGCGAAGTGGCTTCAGCGAAACGACTGCACTGAAAACTGTGGATAATAACGTAAAACGGCAACTGGAGTTTTATTTGTTTTTTTTTTGTTTTGTACGGCAAAGGTGTCGAGTTGCACTTTCAGCTTTTGAGAGAAGCCATATGTTGTTTATTACGGGGACGGTGGCGACAATTTCACAATGGCACGAACTTATCAAATTTAACCACGTAGTCCAAAGGCTTAACGAGTTTCTGTTACAGTGTGGCTTCGATTGTATTAGCAATGGCTGTATCATTCAGGCAGTACAGTCGTTTGATTGTGTGTTAATACCGGTGGCCATGTAGACAAATAAAATGAGAGCAGCACATCACATTCCCGGTGCATTAAGTATTACATTTTAAACGAAAATAACAAAGATCATTTCAGAACCCACCATGAATTATTGTATTCGCTCAGATAAGATATACAATGCAAGTTAAAAGCTACCTACTGATCCAAGCATTTGTAATATTGTAATTTAAAATATATATATATATATATTTCTCTAGTTTTGTGTGCAGATTGCAACTAAATATTATATTTGGGAAATGGATGTGAGGATGTATTTTACATATATTACTGTGTTACTCTTCAAATACAGGCATGTGCGATCAGATAATCAGCCCTAACGTTATTTCTATGTCCGGATTTTAAATCGCTTGTATTTCTTGTCCCTTCTGCTTTCTATCAGAGAATGCCTTAATTTCTGTATGTGTTCTGAAACAGGCTGAAACACGACAAGAACAACAACAAAATCGCCGACTAGTCGGTACTTATCGTTATGCCATGTTGTTATTTTGTGACATGTTGAACTGTGTATACACATACGGATATTACCGATTCAAATTATAGTGCCAAAGGTTTGGTCACACTGATCATATCGCGGAATGAAGTTGGTATTTATTGTTCCTTGCAATGTGGATGACGCAAATGATTATATTAAAAACACAGGGACTGTGTGGAGGAGTAACAGTAACCTAAAGGATGGCACCTGTAAACAGGGATAGTGTAGATAAGTGTAGATATTTAACCTGTAGATACTGTATATTTAGATAGTAACCATTACCTTTTAGAGATCGATATTGTTTTAATGTGAAAACGTTGTTTGTTGTAAAATGGCTTTCGTATTTTTTTAAATGAACCAGCGTGTTGTAATTTTCTATATAAACTGGTAAATTTAAAGAAAGACTAAATGTTCCTTTTTCTCTTCTAGTGAATAGCATCATTATTATCATTTAGGGAAAAAAATTCCAAATGTATGTTGACAACAATTTTTGAAGCTACCCACTGTACTTAGACTTTATAAAGACACTGTGATGGGTTGACCCTGTTTGCTGAGTGTACGGGCTCCCTGTAAATGTGATAAACCCGGGAGCTGACAGCCGTTTGACAGTCAAGAATATTGGATGGAGTCCAAGGACGATGTGGATGTGCTCGGTTAACACCTCGAATGCAAGAGTATGTGTGAAAAATAAATGGGAAGCGTACAAACTGACCAACTTTTGGTCCTTGTCACCATCATCCCAAGTTACTAGAAATAGTATCGAAGCGAAGATGTCTTTAATAAATAAATATCACGTTAATAAAAAAAAGTGTTTTAGAAACCCATCCTGTCAGAGAGCAAATACCTCTTTCTATTTTGAGTCTATTTTTGTACCTCTATATGTTATCCCTTCTTACAAAAACCAATGAACACATCAGGAACCGTGAAACTAAACAAATCTCACCCGAAGTGCCTCTCTCCGCCTCCCTCCTCTCTATTCGCCCCACTCACAGTCTGCACAATGTTAGGCGCCGTTATCTTTTTCACAGGAGACATCCGCTTTGAACGCTGGGGTTAGGAGATAAGGTCCAGGAGATCCGACCTTAGAAACATAACCCAGAAAGATTCCCAGGATTAACACTGGAATCAGTAAATTGAACCCATTAGAAAAGGTTGATTATAGATACAGACACGCAGTACTGTAATATTTGTAGCAGGCCTCTGACTCAGAAAAGCTTGAAAATCACACGGCTATTATCAAGCCCATTAAAATAATTCAACTAAAAATCCTCTCAGACTTCCACTGTGATTATAAAACATAAAACAACTCTTTATGTATTTATTTATCAAAGCCCATGTTTCATTGTGTAATATGTGGGCTGTGAAACTGTTGTAAATTGCCAGTTAATTACAAACAGCGTTAGATCTAATAGATAAAAACAGAAAATGCTGGAAACACATCATGTAAAAGAGAAAGAATAGATTCATTCCCGGGATGTGTACTCTTCACCAGAATTGAAATCTAATTTAATGGAATCGCCACTTCAGATTTTAAAAATCTAGTCGACGAGTAATTAATGACACTGAATCGTCTAATGAAATTTTAATCATGGGCTATTCCTATTTTATAGACTTAAATATCAATGTTGTGTTTAGTGCAGTTGTGCCTTTTAATCCTTAAAATTAGAGCCAGTCCATTCAGGAGTGAAGTTAGGCAGCGCCTCTTCACACAAAGGGCAGTTGAAATCTGGAACTCTCTCCCCCAAAAGGCTGTGGACGCTGGGGATCAATTGGAGCTTTCAAGACTGAGACGGGTAGATTTTAGTTAGGTAAGGGTATCGAGGGATTTGGATTAAAGGGGTTGAGGTACAGATCAGGCATGATCTCACTGAATGGCGGAACAGGCTCGAGGGGCTGAATGGCCTCCTCCTGTTCCTAATGTTCCTTACAATTCACTGTGTTAAAACAGACTTCAGACGCCTGGACCAAAGTATAAAGGATCGTTCAGGAAAATAGATCAATTCTAATGCCCGACTGATTGTTTCCTTAACATTCGCGCGTTCTCCACTCTATTAGAAAAATAACCCAGTTTATGCCTGACTGCGGGCCAAGGAGTCAGGCTGATGTTCAAACTTAGCGACACCTTCCGTCTCATTACACCCGGGGCCTCTGGAGGCAAAATAAAACATGCAGCTTTAGTTTCCAATTTTCTATCTAATTGGAGAACATAATTTAAAATGCAATCGGCGGCGCTGCGGAAAATGAATTAAATGAAATTTGACCAACCCCGGCAGAGGAGTCTGTATCACGGATTGGCTTTTTTGATATTCACCCATAGAAGTTTCCACGGTCTGACATAGGGTTGCCAACACTCCAGGATTGCCCTGGAGTCCCCAGGAATCAAAGATTAACCTCCTGGACATTGCTGCGAGCAAACCCGGGAGAAAAATCAATAGGGGTATTAAAACAAAATGTGTGGTTTGTTTCATTTTCTTTGAATACTTTTGGTTTATTAGTTATTAAAATATTGGAGATGGGGAAAATGGCTGAATGACTGGGTGGGGCGTGTGGAGTCGGCAGATCCTGTGATGAAACCTCCAGGAATAGGTCCAACCAGAGCTGACAACTCGAGTCTGAAAACAACGGTAAAACTAAATGGCCATTAACATGGTAAGACTGGGATTTAGACAGCGTCCTCTCGAAATCGTCGCAAAGCGCTTTACACTATTCCAGGTGCAGTGATCATGACACAGGCAGAATCTGTTAACTCGGCTTGTTTAAGAGTGCTGGCGGTAGAAAGTGATGGCCATAGGCAGGGGAGTGCGCGCAATATGGCCCACGGTAATGGGTTCAACAATAGCAATAAAACCGACTTTGTTTATTGGGGGGGGGGGTGGTTGATTATTGGAATTGACATGAAATGTTGGCTCATGGTTAAATAAAAGACTTAACCGCAATGAGATGGTTTTGCAACACTTAAACCCCCCTTCTCCAAAACCGCACTGATACTTTTTAATAATCACCTACACAGGTTGGAAGCTAAATTAACCAACACTGTACCCGCTCACACACGACGTGGATTTAAAGTGATATTTACACATAGGAGAGTAATGAGAAATGGTTTCACGCAAAATCCCCGCTTAATATCAATAATATATCAGGTGTCAGTAATAAATTAACTTTCATTTAATACCGACTACAGATTTGAGGAATACCGTGTACGGAAACAAGAAGGGGTTTATATAAACCACCATTATCAGGTCCCTCTGGGGCCATCTGCTTCCTCCATTCACAAATATTTCCTCAACCAGACAGAAGGTGGTTGTGAAGGTGAGTATATAATCTCGATTAGGCAGTGACTACGGGGATAAGAACTAGTGGAACTATCGTTCTGTTGCAATTGCTTAAGATTTCACAGGAAGTGGAGCACTTACACTTCGGAATGAACCGTAATACGTGCCGCCCGCCCCCGTCATGTTCCGGGGATTGGACCAGGTGGCCGTGACAGAATGTCCGGAGGTATCATTGCAAGTCTTTCCTCTCACTAGTGGTCCTTTTTCAAATGCGTTGCCATTTTGAAATGGTTAAGGAACCAAGGCGGGTAGATGGAGTTAGGATACGGATCAGCCATGAGCTAATCGAATGGCGGAAGAGGCTCGAGGGGCTGAATGGCCTACTCCTGTCCCTGTGTTCCTCGTGTCGTAGGTCCGCTGCAAGTCTCTTTAACAAGAAACCATCCTGCTCAAAGTGCAGGAGAGGATTAAGGCGGCGTGTCTCACCGTGTCTCCACGCTGATTATCACACGGTGGGGCGGCTGAGCCGAGCTCGCCTTATTTTGACTGTAAAGAGGGAAATAGCTGAGAGCTATTCTAACACTCGGTGAGTGGGAATAAACTCACACCAGTCTCCCTGGGAGAACGACCTATCCACTATCACTTAACACAAATATGATCAATGAATTATTTAGATAGGAGGTATCTTCTCTGACCCCGCAATCCTTCCACAGCTGCGACCCCCCTAATCGCATTAGGAATAAACCATCACATTCCCATATTGCAAACAACAATTTTGTGGGTTTTTTAACCGAATAAACGATTTGTAAAATATTAATTCGACGCGATTATATTACTGATCTTTGAAATGTAAAAACAATTTTCTTTCCAAAGTGATCAGAATGCGCTTGATGGCTCTACGTTTTTTTTTACATTTAATAGTACAAAAAACGTAGGTAATATTGTCATATAAAAACACCTGAAAATATATCAAAACATAAATAACCATTCACAATCTCGCTTTCCCGATCTAAATAGATTTTTAAAAAACACAATAGTTGTATGACATTGTCAACCGCAATTTGGAAAATCATTTTCAACAGATATTTGCATAAGAATTATGTTGAGGTGAACGTCCATAGGCTTTACTACAGGTCGTCAGATAAATAAACACAACTCAATCTTCTATTTCCTTCTTGAATTGTGATAGGCTTTTCTCGATGAATTAGACGCGGGCTTGACAAATATTGTTAACTCTGTGAAATCAACCTAATTTTTTTTAACAGGGGAGAGGGGGGTGGAAGGAGGGAGTTAAAAAGGATTGGTAGGGGTAACGGAGAGAGGAAGAATTGTGTACTGAGAATCACAGGGCCACAGATATGTTTAATTCCAATTTTATGAAACCAGTCTCCGTGGCAATTATTTTCGGTTCCTCCGCCCTCATATTATTTCACCTAGTTACTAATTTCTGTTCAATGGATTTCAGCACAGCATCTGAAGAAAATACTTCACGTTGTTGATCAGTTTTGTACCTGCAGACAGACCGAAGTGTTTTATGTAAAATATTTAATGCCTCGTTTCATCAGTTGGTTTATTGTAATATTTCTTTGAACGCTAGATAAGTTAAATATTTATACTAAGTAATTTATATATATATGAAACAAATATAAGTGATGTGGATAAATATAATGAGCAAATAAATCTACGCTTATCAGTTTCTGATCTTCAGCTCTGTTTAGATATATCTTGTTATACTGATCTGGATTAACGCGCAATTCTGTTTAGATAAGTCTTGTTATACTGATCCGAATTCATATTCGGCTCTGTGGAGTCTGTACGGTGACCACTGGAACACTCAGTGTCAAACCCAGATTCTGTGTTTGCAGTTCGAGAGAGGAGAAGGGCCCTTAAATAGAGGCATGGAAGAGCTTTTAAACCCTTTAGAAAAGTTAAATGCAGCAAAGTTGGTATGGGAATTTAGGGACAAAATAATAAAACGGAAGTCTAGAACCTACCAGTTTTTTTTCATATAAAGAGTAATTAACTCGTGGAATGGACTTCCGAGTAGGGAAATCAAGACAACAAATATTGTGGAATCGTTTGAGAAACAGTTGGGCGCCACAATGGAGATTGTAGATGTTATTAAATGGACCTAATGTCCCTCTTCATCCTTATCTATGATCTCCAGTCTCACATTCATACATAAATAATCAGATGTGTTCACAAAGGACCGAAGCCGGTTGAGACAGTCTCCCTGCGTGCCTAAAGTACAATTGTGGGCCGCTGCCCGCGGGTGTTTTGTGGTTTGCCTGAGGTGGGTGCTGGCTCTGCTCGTGTTTCCGTGTCTCTGCGGATCCGGGTATTTCTGAGAAATTGGATTTCAGCTGTTGTGTAAGATCTGAAACCAGCGACGTCAACTCAAGCAAGGCCATGGACCGGCTCCAATTCTTCGACATTCCAAAAATTGAACAAAACCTTTTGAATTCTCCTGACCTCGCCCATCACCTAGTCTACAAACAACACTCCAAAAATTGTGATGGTCGCCATAACTCTCCACCTTTTTGCTTCCAATCTTTTCAACAGGTTCCAGAATTTTATACAAAACAACAAACTCATCGCCGATGCCAGGTGTTACAAAGGGGTGGGGTAAATCACGCTGCATATTAATTATTTCAACTTGCCTTTACAGAATTGAATATGTGCGGTCTCAAGCCGTCCCATTAAACCGTGCTCTCATCATTGAACTGAGCTGGGAGGGTCGATGATCGTGCGTTTTTTGCATTTAGCAGAAACGTTATGCACAAATCCGAACTGAAGATATTTTAATATAAATTATTGAACATACACTTAGAGTTATTTCATTTAAAAAAAACATTCACACCGAATTCCAAGCCCCAAACCCGCCTGGTTTATTGGTTTGTGGGATTAAATAGACAAGACTCCCAGTGCTGGTCACTCTGTCTCGGTTCTGAACTTTGCAGCGGACTATATTGAAGGTCCGATAAGAAAACACACCTCAGTCCTTGATACCTGCAGTGATGTGATCTTGATTAATACATATATTTTTAAGATGCTGTTTCCTGTCCGATTCACTGTCTCCCGTTTTGAACTCACCCCGAGGCCGCGCTGTACACCGGACGCTTGTTTGCAAACAGGACTTTCACTGTTAGAGAGACAAACCCCCATCTTCCGCAGTTTAAAAATCGAGGATATACCCGGGGCATCTTAAACTGCTTGAAATCCAAACACTTAAAAAAAAAATCATATATGCCCAGCCTTGGTGAAGAGGCAACTACTGATGCAGGACACGAGTGAGGGTGAAAAGAGCAGAAGATCCGATCGGACAGTCGGGTAGTTGTGGTCTGTGAAGCCACGTGTGGGTTCAAACTGTAGACTGTGGGAGGAAGGCGAGGAGAAATGAAAATATATATACAATGTGCAATATCTTCCCTCCTGTCCGCATTAATCATCGTCTGCAAACACTGTCCTGATTTTCTTCCCCTACATTCTAACTAAAATCTCTCCCAAAAACTCCCAAGGCTGGGCATATATGTTTTTTAAGTGTTTGGATTTCAAGCAGTTTAAGATGCCCCGGGTATATCCTCGATTTTAAACTGGGGAAGATGGGGGTTTTGTCTCTCTAACAGTGAAAGTCCTGTTTGCAAACAGGGATCCGGTGTACAGCCCGGCCAGAGAGAGAGAGAGACAGACACACACACACATCGTTAGACAGACAGAGAGGGAGAGAGAAAGCAGGACAGGCAGAGAGCAAGAAAGAGGGGGAGAAAGAAGCCGAGACATAGAGAGAGATGCAGAGAGAGAGAGACAGAGTGAGAAAGAGGCAGCGAGAGAGGAGAGAAAGTAGGAGAGGAAACGGGAGAAAGCAGGAGAGGCAAAGAAAAAGTAAACAGAAGAGAGGAGGAGAGCCGGAGATAGCAAGAGAGACAAAAAAGAAAAAGAATCAGGTACAGCCAGCGAGGAACAGAGAGGAAGAGGGAGTGATAGAGAAATAGAAAGAGACAGAGTGTAGGGGAGACAGAGAGAGCAACAGACACAGAGAGATAGAATCAGAGACAGACAGACAGACAGGGACAGAGGTAAAGAGAAAAAAAAAGACAGAAAAGGAGAGTCACACAGGGAGATGAGAGTTAATTGTGCCACAATCCAAACGGGAAACTATTACTGAGCTGTCCAGTTGCAATCTCATAAATTAAAGCTCATTTCATCGTCTAACGAAGATTCGCTTTTAGAATGGATACAATGTGTAAGATGATAACCCCTCGGCTCACATATGCTGCCATTTCACCGTGAGGTACTGCGCCCCCATTATTAAGGCATCATTTTCAGAGCGCCTGGCTTTCGGCCTCCACTCCCCCTCCCCCTATTCTGATGAATAGTGGGAAAATTAATGTCCTACTGCCAGCTCCTTCCTGTAGAGGAAAAGGCAGACGGAAAGCCGAAATTGGGATCGAGCTCCCTTCGCGTGAGATGGAGCTGGATTCAATGTTCTCCCATCAGGAAGATGGTCACACTGAGAGGCACAAACTCTTCCGTTACTGTAACCCAGCTGTGTTTGTTCTCCTTTCATTTCTTTTTAATGCCTCTACTGTACCGGTCTGTACACAGCCTACAGAGGGGCGAAAACATATTGAACATAGACAGAACTGGGTTCAAAACAATCACCGCTAAAGCAAGGTGTGGCTCAGAGATGTATTTGTGTGTTTAAAAAAAATCAGAGTAACTGAACGGTGAGATTTGATCAATTTCACCCCCAGTTCCATTTGTTATTATCGAAATTTTATAAACGGTGTGGGGGTTTAATCTTTGGTTATTCAGATAATGGTGAATTTTCCCATTTATAGCTGCTGCAGCCACCCATTTACTCTCACTGTAAGTACAGACAAAATCCCGCTTTATGTAGGCACTTGGCCGGCCCAACTACCCAAAGGATATTAGTAACAGGAAGCTCTGAATGTAAATACTGTGAATCTTACAATAACTTATGCATATTGATGTCCCAGAGAGTATTGGATAATTGTGCATTTTGAAATAATTCAATATATACTTCAAAGATTTTTGATAATACATTTTATTTGTAACGGCGCTTTTAAAATTACATGTATCGGAAAGTTTTTAATCCAGATTTACAATAGTGAGGCTTAACTATCACTTTACAAAGTCAATGCCAGACCGTTTAAAAAGGCTTCCTCATCGAGCATTCGTTCCCAAATATAATCGTTTTCCAATTATACATACCCTGTTTTTCTAGCCCTCTTTGTAACTCACATTATCGCTCGAAGATATAAACTAAAAGTAATTAAAATATAGTTAAGATCTCAATAAACGAAAGCGACACAGCCTTTATAATCCTGCTTCAGTTTTCAGTATTAATCAACCATCGCAGCGATACTTGTGCTTGAGAAGGGACCTTATAAATTATCTCTTATTTAAGTGCGGTTGTTTAGAAGACATTTTAATTATATCTTTATTTTCAAGAGGATAACAACTGTCCGATTTTACCCCATTGCATTTATTTACATCACCTATTGCTACGTAACGTGGTCCACTTGTTTTCAACACGATTTTGCTCTTTCTTTTGACGCTATCTTTATGTAAATAATGTGGCCCCTACGAATTACGCCACAATTATATTAAAGAAATCATACAACACAATTGTTGCTTCTCCCAGTAACGCCGAAGCACATTGTCCAATTGTTCATTGTTGTAGGTCAAATGCTGCATCCTTCAACAATAGTGATCTAAATTACTTTAATCATTATATTTTATCGAACCATCAAAAATATGGATATAAAACGGTGATGGATTCTAGAACAATAGTTCTAAATCGAATTACATAGCATTAGCAATATCTACTTAACTAGTTGATGGGCAACACTTCATATATCCCCCACGTCTAATGTCATGATTTAGTTAAGCCTCAACCTCTTCTCGAGGTAGCCTTTCCAATTCGGCGAAGCCAATACAACCAACAACCTTGAAGGGACCTTGCCTCGACCTTCCAGTCTGATGGTCCCCGAATTCGTCTTTGTTGAGGGTGGGGTGTTCTTATGGGCAGATAATTGTCCCTACAGATATGTATAAGGCGGGTTAACGATAGCATACCATTCGCCTCAACAGACCCTGGTCTCTGACTCAGAAGGTCGTGGGTTCAAGTCCCACTCTTAGAGACTTGAACACAAAACCCAGGCTGACCCCTCAATGCAGTACTGAGGAAGGGCGACACCGTGGGAGGTACTGTCTTTCAGATGAGACTTCATCTGCCCTCACTGGTGGAATTAAAAGATCCCGCGGCAGTAATTGCAAGAGCAGAGGAATTCTGCCTGGTGTCCTGGCCGATATTTATCCCTAAAACAGATGGTTCTTTATTTCATTGCTGTTTGTGGGAGCTTACTGTGTGCAAATTGACTGCTGCCTTGCCTACATTACAACCGTGATTGCACTCCATGGCTGCAAAGGCTGAGGTTGTGAAAGGCACTATATGAATGCAAGTCTTTCTTTCGATAGGTGGGCATGATTAGCAACTGGCATTATTAACCAGATATTGCAATAACATTACATTTAAAATAAATTTGGACAAGTCCTTTAGAAAATTCGAAATCGAGGGTCACGTATTTTTGGTGTGTGGTGGATGATTATACAGAGTGTGCGAGAGGTCCAGGGAAACGGAATGCTGTAAATTACAAGAGAGAAACCAGCTGCCGGAAATCTAATATGGGACTTCAATACAATAAATCCATTAACATCCAATCCAATAACAATTATCAATCTCTCTGGGAATCCCGTTCGTTTTTTGTTTTTCAAAGAAATAATAATAGGTACAGAACATTTAGTACAGAGGGCAGGGTAAAAAGGGACCTGAGGGCGGGCCTCAATCGGTCCTGTGTGAGTTTCATCACCATTGTGTTTAGGGAGTGTTTTAATCAGTTGAGGTGACATTGTATCATTACTTACACCAACATTTTAAAAAAGAATGTTACGTCTCTAAAATACTGTGAATAACAACAATATTCTGTAGCCTGGTTTTGGCAGATGCTGTGTCTGTGTTTTGAGAGTTGGAAGTTGAATACAGAGTTTAGATTTAATTTTGAAGCCGAGGTGCTCCCGTTACGCTCCGAAACAAGAGATCTTCACAGAAAAATTCTGCATTTTCCCCACCACCGATGTTACACACGGGCATCTGAAATTATTTGAAACTGCGGTGTAGCGCATTTAAGAATAGCCCGAGTTCAGATCACCTTTAAAATAACTCAGTGATTCACTGAAATTAATTTCAGACCAGATCCAAACTCTGAAGAAAAAAAATTGCCCAGAAAAAAGGAGCGAGTGAGTTTTAGACGAAGCCTATAAATAAATGATGCTTCAGTACGTTGTATACAAATCAACCATAGACGCGGCCATTCTTTGAAGGTGCACAAAGTTGCACGTCCTTGGCACATTCAAAATTAATAATGTATTAATATACCACAAGCTGCCCTTTAAGAAATAAAAACAGAAAATGCTGGAGAAGCTCAGCAAGTCAGGCAGCATCTGTGGAGAAAGGAACAGAGTTAATGTTTCAGGTCGAAGACCTTTCATCAGAACTGCCCTTTAAGAGATAGATGTCCGGATGCCTGGCAGTGGTGTGCAGATCTGTAGACTACTGCAAACACTCCTTGTTCGTTGATACAGTCTCTCATAAAATTACGAACCACTGCCATCTAGCGACGTTTTCTGCTACTGTAACACTTAATATCAAACTAAATGGTAATCTAAGGCAATGCTGTCCATCTTTTGTCTTACTGGGTCAAAAGCAAAAAATACTGCAGCTGCTGGAAATCTAAAATAAAAACAGAAAATGCTGAAAATGCTCAGCAAGTCAGGCAGCATCCGTGGAGAAAGAAACAGAGTTAACGTTTCAGGCCAATGACCGTTCACCAGAATTGGAAGAAGTTGAAGATGATTAAATAGTCTTTAATGGGGTGGGGAGAAGAAAGAACAAAAAGGAATAAAAACAGAAAATGCTTTCTTTCTCCACAGACGCTGAGTATTTCCAGCATTTTCTGTTTTTATTTCAGATTTCCAACATCTGCAGTATTTTGCTTTTGAAGAACAAAAGGGAAGGTCTGTGATAGGGTGGAGGGCAGGAGTGATTAAATGACAAAAAGGGATGATGGTGGTAATGGGACAAGTAAATAAACGAAAGATGGGTCTAGAGGAGCTGTAAATGGCAACAGCAGAACCATTACCAGCACCTGCTGTCTGAAAAAAAAATGGGAGCAATGGTTATGATCTGAAATTATTGAAACCAATGTTGAGTCCAGAAGGTTGTAAAGTGCCTAATCGAAAGACTTCAATAACTACTGATCATAACCACTGTTCCCATTTTTTTCAGACAGCAGGTGCTGGTAATGGTTCTGCTGTTGCCATTTACAGCTCCTCTAGACCCATCTTTTGTTTCTTTACTTGTCCCATTACCACCCTCCTTGCCTTGCACCATCATCCCTTTTGTCATTGAAGCACTCCTGCCCTCCACCCTATCAGACACTTTCCCTTTTGTTCTTTCCTCCCTGTCCCCCCCCCTTTCCCTGACTCTGTACTTGCTTAAAAACTATTTAATCTTCAACTTCTTCCAGTTCTGACAAAAGGTCTTCAACCTGAAATGTTAACTCTCTTCCTTTCTCCACAGATGCTGCCCGACTTGCTGATTATTTCCAACATTTTCTGTTTTTATTTGGTCTTACTGGACCACGTTGATGCTGTCATGGTGCCTCCCAATCACATATAAAGTTTAAATCCACATTCCCAATAATTTGCATACACCTTATTACTGTAATTTTGGATCTTTCTACCAATGAGGAAATAGTGCTGAAAACAGACTTTTCTAAACCTCCAGGCCCAAGGAATTGGAACAGGACAAACCAGCAGATAAGAATTATAAGCAGAAATAGGGCAGATTTGCTGAGGCTTTCATGGTTGGATAGCCAAAGCTGGGGGGCACTATAGGGTGGATCCAATTAAAATCTTCAGGAGGTATAATCACTCTCTATTTACAATTGCCTGTGGTAAAGAGGGGCATTTATACACCAACTTTAATTTTGCAATGAAGTATTTTCCACTTGGTGTATAAACAGTGATGCTCGCTAGTGACCTGACTACAGATCGCTCTAGAACATTGGTAGTGAAACTCCCTGAAGTTAAGGGGTTTCACACCTGACCTCAGGTGTAAACATGGCTCTCTGAAGTGCACAGTACTGTTAGGGGCATCGTCCTAATATTGTGACATCAAAGGGTCTGAAAATCAAAAGACTTCAAACTCAGGAAGCAAGATTAGGATTGGAAGAGCCAGTGTAAAGTGGTTCACTGTCAGTTCATTTGTGGAGGTGTAAATGCACTCCAAAATGATTCCTGTCATGTTATAAAGAGGACTCATTCATACTTGTAGTTACTTTCCCTCTAATCACACTTCTTTTCATTAGAGCACTATTTTTCCTGACCTAACAATGCTTTAGTGATAACTGCACCCCACAATTAGATTCTTTCACATCGTATCCAAGTCAATATAATTTTCCTAACATGCCAACCAAATGCAGATGTTTACAGTTCTTGCTAAAGCAGCAAGCTCTCCACAACAACTGGAGTTGGAGCCGCCTGTAAGAAGTCACATATACACACAAAGGCTTACACCAAGCATGTCCATCACAGTCCCGATATCCAGCTATCTATGAAATACTAAATTATAAGTGAGCAATTTTTTTTTAAACTTTAAAAAAAGAGAAAGGAAAACAGTTATTTCCTGCTGATTTTTCTGATTGTGAGATAAATTGTTGCTTCTCTCCAAGGAAGGGGGGGGGGGGTGGTCAAGCAGCTGCCAATTTAGAGAAATGTTCGACAGAAAGAGCAATTAGCTACTAATTGATCTCAGTCTGCGCCTGTGACAGAAAGGAAGCATCCTGTCAATTTTGCCAAGGTACTGTTTTTTTTCCCATTCTGTCATAGTACAAATAGGGTTAAAAACCAGGTTCACTCACAGAAAACTGTCCAGCTTGTTTTGATACACAATAGCCACAGAATATAAACATGATGCCTGTGTCAGATATCCAAAGGAGCGGCCAACCCATTCAGTTCAAATACTAGCATCCTGTGGGTTTTGTTTGCATATATGTTTGATTGTCAGCTCTATTTAGTTTAAGAGATACATATTAAAATTTCCTTTTCCCCGGTCAAATGTTAAAATAAAATTCACAGCCTGTCTTGTTCCATTTGATTATTAGTCTATCTGAAGTCCTCAGGGAGACATCGACAGACTGGAGACACACCACGGACAGTCAGCAACAAACCATCAAATAAAAGGTTAATATTCAGGGACCTGGTTATGTTGTAATTTAGCATAATGGGTACAACTATTTATTATTTTCCATCTTTTGTAGTGGTTGTTTCACAACTTGTTGGGTCACTTCAGACAACATTAAGAGTCATGTGTTCCTGAAGGCCATTCGTGAACCAGTTGGATTATTATGACCATCCAGAAGCTTATGGGGAACCCATAAATTACCAGATTTAATTAATTAAGTTTCATAACTTACCATGGTGAGATTTAAACTTATGACCTCTTGAGCTGCTATTTCAGTACTACAGCCACTACACTACTATACGCCACTAAATCCTGGAATTTCCTAATTAACACCATCACGGGAGCACCCTCAATACAAGGACTCCAGCAATCCAAGGAGAAGATCCACCGTCTCAGGGCAACTAGTGGTGGACAATAAATGCAGCTTTGCCAGCGTTTCCCACACCCGAGAACAAATTCTCTGAGGAAGGATGGTTAAGCCTATAACTCCTGAACATCTACAGTGTGTCATTAACGCTGTTGAATCATTCATTTGCCGTTTAACAAATTTATTTGGCAGTTTTTAAATCTTGAGCCAAGGTCCAGTGACATGTTTTTCTATCATCTTCCCAAGTCAAGGAAGGTCATGAGGGCACGTAATATAACTAGTAAGCTTAAAACAGCAACAAGGGCTTTCTGTTCAATCCCTAGGCATGCTACAAGTTACCTGTGTATTGGGCAGATGAAGGCACCATGGAGACACCTCTCCTATAGGAGTGGTCTGAGATCCTAAACCTGTGAAAAGCTACTGTAAAAAGCCAAAAGATGTAACAGTGCTACTTAGGCCATTCTCCACAGGGAGCGCCTGACCAACAGCCTTAAAGGGACAGGCGAGGTTAGCAGCTAAACATTACAACCACGTTCCAACCCCAAGAGCAACATCACATGACATCAGCTCGTGCTTTCCAGCAAAAGTATCTCAAAATGGCTCATCTTGAATACATCTCTAAAGAAAACAATATTATTTTGTAGTGAAACTATTACTTTTTTTCCATCTACTCTTACTCAGTTGTTACACTGATTGTGGCAACAACATGAATTCATTATATCACATTCTGACCTATACACCAAGCATAATTTCCCAGTATTGTTTTGTACATAAAGTGGTGAACTTGCAGCAATTACGTCACAGTCATTACATTTTCAACATGGACATCACTAGTCACAAATGAGAACTGCTGTCTGAAAATAAAAATGAATTAAAACTGAATGAATCTATCCACACGAATTTCATATATGTATTTTTAAAAAATAAATATGCTGAAATAAACCCAAGTCTGGAATCTTATTCTGGGCTTCATATGATGGTTCTAAACCATTCAAGTTTACATTTCCTGAAGTAGTTTGTCTAGCGTTACCAAATCCTTTGTGTAATTATTACATTCTAATCCTTCCCAGGTATCTATTCTTAGTCTCTATATAATTACTGCATTAATCTTGCATTAATATAGTACCTTTCATATCCTCAGGACGTTACAAAACACTTCATAGTCAATGCCTTGTTGAAGCATAGTTACTATTTTATTACAGGCAAATGTGGCAGCCAATTTGGGTACAACAAGATCCCACATTCAGAGCAAATTAAATAAATGGCTAGTTAATCTGTTTTGATGAGGGCCAGGACCCCTCCTTGCTCTTTTTCAATGAACAATCAAATGGAGCCTCAGCTTTAATATATCATCTGAAAGATGATACCTCCAGAAATGCATAGATGCATCGAAGGGGAAGCTAGATAAATACATGAGGGAGATAGGAATAAAACGAAATGGTGATATGGTTAGATGAAGTAAGGTGGGAGAAGGCTCGTGTGGAACATAAACACCAGCATAGACCTGTTGGGCCGAATGGCCTGTGCTGTAAATTCTATGTAATTCTATATAGGAATGCAGTATTCCATGAGTACTTGGTGTCAACTACATTATGCATTCAGGTTCTGGAGTGGGGCTACAACTGAGCAAAGCTGGGTACCATTAAATATGCATTTACATCACAACTGACACAGCTGCCACTGACAGCTCAGTATCGAAGACACTAGGATGAAACGGTGATCTGTGCTGAGTTAGCTAATCCGAATAAAGACAGCCAAAACTAAGCTGCATTAATGTACCTAATATGCATCAACCACACAGATATCAAATTTTACTTTATTAATACAATGAACTAGATAGCTTGGGTTTTCTGACATACCTGGGCTAAAAAGGTTAAATTATGAGGACAGGTTGCATAGACTAGGCTTGCATTCCCTTCAACATCCTGGAGGTCACCATTGACCAGAAACTTAACTGGACCAGCCATATAAATACCGTGGCTACAAGAGTAGGTCAGAGGCTGGGTGTTCTGCGGTGAGTGACTCACCTCCTAACCCCCCAAAGCCTTTCCACCATCTACAAGGCACAAGTCAGGAGTGTGATGGAATACTCTCCACTTGCCTGGATGAGTGCAGCTCCAACAACATTCAAGAAGCTCGACACCATCCAGGATAAAGCAGCCCACTTGATTGGCACCCCATCCACCACCCCAAACATTCAACTCCCTTCACCACCGGCGCACAGTGGCTGCAGTGTGTACCATCCACAGGATGCACTGCAGCAACTCGCCAAGGCTTCTTCGACAGCACCTCCCAAACCCGTGACCTCTACCACCTAGAAGGACAAGGGCAGCAGGCACATGGGAACAACACCTGCACATTCCCCTCCAAGTCACACACCATTCCGACTTGGAAATATATCGCCGTTCCTTCATCGTCGCTGGGTCAAAATCCTGGAACTCCCTTCCTAACAGCACTGTGAGAGAACCCTCACCACACGGACTGCAGCGGCTCACCACCACCTTCTCAAGGGCAATTATGGATGGGCAATAAATGCCGGCCTCGCCAGCGACGCCCACATCCCATGAACGAATTTTTAAAAGTGGCAATCTAATTGAGGTATTTAAGATGATTAAAAGGAGTTGACAGGGTAGATAGACAGAAACTATTTTCTCTGGTGGGGAAGTCCCGAAGAAGGGGGCATAACTTTAAAATTAGAGCTAGGCTGTTCAGGGGTGATGTCAGGAAGCACTTCTTTACAAAAAGGGTAGTGGAAATCTGGAATTCTCTCCTCCTAGCTGTTAAGGCTGGGCCAATTGAACATTTCAAAACCGAGATTGATAAGATTTTTGTTAGCCAAGGGTATTAAAGGGATACAGGACCAAGGCAGGTAGATGGAGTTAAGATACAGATCAGCCATGATCTAATTGTATGGCAGAACAGGTTCGAGGCGGTGAATGGCTTACTTCTGCTTCTAATATTTTAAAAAGCAGGAGAAAGTGTGCATTCTCATTTGGTAATCAAGGTTAGCAGGTATGTCTTGGTTATACTAACTGACTAATCAAACCATACGTGCCTTCTTGGATGCATTGTCACACATGATGCTATCATGAGATACACACAGTATCACATGCCAGGTGGAGCTGCTAATTTCCACCTTGGTTCTCTTAATCGAGACCTTGCTCAAGTATTCTTAAAGCTTCTTGACTTCTAATATGTTCTAAAGATAAAGTCATGGTAACTGGCAATTATCATATGTCATGTCTCTTCAATAAAGTTTAATGGTAATAGTATGCACTGCCTTAAACTTCACAACTGGGACACAATTACTAATTTGTAAAAGAACACTTTATTTTCCTCAGCTGTATTGTACCATATTCATGTGAACATCAGTAAATCAGATATGAACTGTGATCTGGATTTGTGACTGGCTGGTCATCATATGGGAATATCAATTGAAATGGATACTCAGTGGTGAACATTGTCCATTTCCTCCCCTCCCCTATCCTCCCTCAACTGGTTTTTGGGCCAATTCATTTTACTGTATGCTTTAATGCATGAGTAATATACCAACTTTAAGCCTGAGTTGGCCTAACCTTTCAATTTTAAATTAGCTTGAATAAAAAGTGATGTGTTTCTTCATTTTTCTTTGTGCATGCAGCACATTGGAGTAAACAATAGACTCTTATAAAATAAATAGTCTGGTTTAGGGTGTGGTACAGGGTGGATGTTACAATTCAGGTTGTCTCCAGCAGTCTTTACTCAGGGTCACAGCAAAAAGGCATGTCTGTTATCAGATCCATATCTCCAATTATCTGAAACTTAAAACGCTGTGCATGTCACGTATGGGATAGTGTGCCGCAGGACTGACAATTACACTTTTTTTCTAGCACTGCAGCTCATATGTTTGGCCATTCTAAAAAAGGTAAAAAACACCATGCTGTCCTGACCATATCATTCAGGCTAAAACTTGTAATCAAATTTATTTACAAAAATATAATTACATAGAAGCAAAAGAATAGACCAAATAATCAGCAGTACAATACTTGATTTATACAAAACTATCCCAAAATTAATAAAAAGTCCAAAAGCTTAATGCCCTTTCCAGAATCTTTAAACTGAGTCCTTGATGAATGTAATATGAGTGCTTCAAATCTATGGAGACCCTTCCACTGCTGTGATGTTGATACCAGGCAACTGGAAGAAAACAGTAGCACTTATAATATTCAAGGACTGCCGTAACACCTCAGATCAAAGCAGTTCTTTTGCTACCAATCATGTTATTAATCATTTTACCATTTAGGTGGATAGCAGATAACTGGTAATTTATAGTAGGTTGATTGTTTTTGGCACCCAGTGTACATATCAAATAATTCCAAGAACAACTCCAGTGTCTCCAAAAAGTACCTGCACGTCTTGCGTGCATTTAATATTTCAAAGAATTTCTGATGCATTAACCGGTAAGAATATGCAACGCTTCATTGGGAACACAGGAGCAGAAGTAGACAATTCAGCCCCTGGAGCCTGTTCTGCCATTTAATTAGATGATGGCTGATCTGTACCTCAACTCCATTTGCCAGCTTTTGCTCCGTATCCCTTGAAACCTTTGTCTAACAAAAATTTATGGATCTCACTCTTGAAAGTTTCAATTGATCCAACATCCAAAGCCTTCTGGGGGACAGAGTTCCAGATTTTCACTAACCTTTGTGTGAAAAAGTGCTTTCTGATTTTACTCCTGCACTGCCACTCATCTGTGATCTATTTTCATGGCAATGAGTTATCCTGGTTCCAATCCCAGCTATCCCAAAGCAGCCACCAAATCATTACAATTAATTTCACAATTCAAGCTTCGCCACGCGTTTTCTTGTGCTCAACACAAAAATCAATTCCTATTGGAAAGTCAACGCTTTCTATGAACTGAAGGGAGACCCTGTAAGCAAAGTCATCTGGGAAAGATTGTCCTGAGCATAGACATGTTTATTGTTTTTTGATTAAATGCAGGATTTCAACCATTCAGCCATGTAACTTCATAAAACAATTAATATTGGTCACGCCAGACATTTCTGCAACAGACTAAATCCCGTTCACCCATCACCCCTGTGCTCGCTGACCTACATTGGCTCCCGGTTCAGGAATGCCTCGATTTAAAAATTGTCATCCTTGTTTTCAATTCCCTCCGTGGCCTCGCCCCTCCCTATCTCCATAACCTCTTCCAGCCCTAAAACCTTCTGAGGTCTCTGCATTCCTCCAATTCTGGCCTCTTGTGCATCCAAGTTTTCTTCGCTCCACCATTGGCGGCCGTGCCTTCAACTGTCTAGGCCACAAGCTCTGGAATTCCCTCCCATAACCTCTCCACCTCTCTCACCTCCTTTAAGACGCTCTTTAAAACCTACCTCTTTGATCACCTGTCCTAATATCTTATGTGGCTTGGTGTCAAATTTTATTTGATAACAGTCCTGTGAAGCACCTTGGGACATTTTACTACATTAAACGTGCTATATAAATGCAAGTTGTTGTTGTGTTAAGCTTATTCTGATTACATTATATCATTGACTAATAGCCCAGTGATACTTGTTGAAACTATTTCTAACACCTGGGTGTACTGTGAGTTTATCTCATTTGCTGAACAGTAAAGTGATAAAGCTTCCACTCTACTTGTCCCACCTATTCTTACATATTTCCTCGTATGTCATTACTAACATCAGAGAAGAAAAAGAATCCAGAGCCATAGGACACACAGGCTTATATATTCCAACTAGCCAGACTCAGTGTAATCAATTGTAAAGTGGCTCTAATGTTCATCACCTATGAAATCTCAAAGAAGTATTAAAACATATAAGTTGTGTATTTTTCCGGGGTTCTCCAGATTGTTTGACATAACTTCATCAGTAGAGCCGCAGAAACATTGTGCAAATGGCGTAAATGCTGTTTATGCCATTTTTTGGGGGTTTCCATGGCTCTTTTGGCAAAGTGACAATGAACAAGTTGGAGAACTGCTGCAGAAATTCACCCCCATAATCTTTTATGAGTTGCACCCTGATAGATCACCAGTTCTTTGCAGCACTCTCCATCTGTCCCAATGCAGCCACTCCATCTCCTCAAACAATTCCTCCTCCTATGCCTGTGTCTGCAGCCACCTGTGCTGTGCACCACTGCTCCATCCATGGTCCTCTCTTATTTAGCATCTACATGCTACCCCTCAGTATCATCCACAAGCATGGGCTCAGCGTTCTCTGTATGATGATCACATTGAACTCTACTTCTGCAACACTGACTCCAAGACTAGTTGTTCTAATATCCTATTGGTTTTTCGGCATCAAGCCTTGGTCAAGCTAAAATTTCCATCAGCATAATCAAAGGTGTACTTTTTAGTGCCCTCAAGCACCTATATGCCTCTGGTTCCAGTTCTATTTACCTCCTCAGGCTAAACCAGGCAGTGCATAACTTCAGCCGCTGTCCTGAGCTTACCATCCTGTCCCACCTCTAGGACATGTCCACATGCCTATGTTGCATCCCTCCATTGCTGAAATCCTAAGCTATGCCTTCATCGCTCATAGAACAGAGTTTCTAAAATGTGGTCCTCACCAGTCTTCCCTTCTCAGACTCCAGTTAACCAAGAGCCTGAAGTCCGAGTCCTTTCTCACACAAAGCCCCACATGTACATCATCCATGTCCTTGCCTTGGCTCTATATCCACCAGTGCATTAACTTCAAGGTCTTAGTCCTCATTTTCAAATTCCTTTACAATCCAGTCCACCATATCCAAAAGATCTCTCTGGACTGAGTTTGTCCAGAGTATGGCCCTATGTGCCCCACAAGCAACTCAGTTCTATTTGTGATTGTATTTTTTTTTTAACTCTCTGGTTTGTCCTGTTGGAATTTCAAGGAGCAGCTCTTTACTGCTGTTGCTGGTGGATCAATTGTAAACCAGAACACCAAGACCTATTAGTGTCCACCGCAAGAGATGTATTTAAGTTAATGGCAACGTTGATTTAAATTTTATATGTGGCCCACCGAGCTCCATGATATTCACCTAAGCAGCCCACAAACACAAAACTTGGACAGTCTACTCTAATCGCATGTCTCAGCCTGAATGTCCACTCCTCCAGCTCAGGTTTACTGCTAGTCCCTCACTCCCTTTGTTCCACCCCTGGAAGCCAATCTTCCGGTCACTAAGCCTCTGCTCTTTAGAACTCTGTCTCAATCCCACACTGCATTGCAGCAGCTCTCCATTTGTTTTAAAAGTCTTTTGAAAAGCTACCTCTTTGAACGTGTGTTCAGTGTCCCAATCGTCCCTACTCTCCCCAATGTATAATTGCTTTAATTTACAAACAGGAGTAACCTGTAGGAATTAATTGGTGGTGGTTGCTAAGAAATACATAGAATATACAGAACAGAAACAGGCCATTCGGCCCAACTGGTCTATGCGGGTGTTTCTGCTCTAAACCAGCCTTCTCCCACCCCTCTTCATCTAACCCTATCAGCATGACCTTCTATTCCTTTCTCTCTCACGTGTTTATCCAGCTTCCCCTTAAATACTTCTATGCTATTTGCCTCAACTACTGGGTGTGGTAGGATTTCCACATTCTAACCATTCTCTGGGTAAAGACGTTTCTCCTTAATTCCCCATTGGATTTATTAGTCACTATCTTATATTTATGTCCCCTAGTTTTGTTCTCCCCACAAGTAGAAACGTCTTCTCTATCAAAACCTTTTTTAAATGAGAGTTCTTTTTTGAGTTGAAGCAGTCAAAAAAAATTGACTCTTAGTCAATAATTAATTCACATTTATGGCGCAGTCACACACACACAAGTTTAGCATCGGTTCACAGCAGAAACGGCTCCGCAACAACACTAAACGTGGGAGTGTAAACTGGGATTGAGGAGCCAAACTGACTCCAAAGCAAAGTGGATGGAGCTAAACTCTCTTTCAGGGAGTCGCACTCTGCTTCATCCTGGCATCAGGTCAAGTGCTTGAACCAGATTCAGGCTGCATTTACGCGAGATGGTCAGCGGCGCAAAGCTAAACCGTTTCACACCAAGTCCATTAGTGCAAACGCAGCCCAAGACGTGCAGTCCATCATCAGGGCGACTTTCATTTAAAATAATAAATCATTGTTGACACGCACCTGGGACTAGACGTGGTGGATCAAGCTTCAACAAAGAATTGCCATTTCTACCCTCGCTTCCCTTTATTGACTTCCCAATTTACCTCAAATGATTCTCAACACTTCCTTGGTCATTATGTTTTCGTAAATCTCTGCCTACATCTGTTTGCAATATTAAAAGAATTCGATTTATCACAGAATAGACGGAAACCCCATTAAACGTTTGTTCTACTGCAGAGATGTGAGTCAGTGATGGGAAGCTGTCAGGGACTCTCAAGGTCGAAGCAGCAGAGCGGGGTAACTTTATGATTTTTCCACGACTAGTTCGTTCCTAACTTTTTATTTTGAAGCCCGTAAGTCGTGCCTTTGATTTCATTTCCTTTCCTGTGTGTTGCCAGTTACTGTACAACAGATGCAAGTAGGAAAAAAAAAGGACATATGGCTGAAAATATGCAAGTCAACAGGACAACAACGGATACCAGGCATCCCAGTAATATTCATCTGGGAGGAAAGGTCTGTGCTGAAAAATAACCACTCCAGCAATATTACTAGTCTGTGGTTTTCATGCATAACAATCGCTACACATCAAAGTAATTCACTGCGTGCAAAGCGCTCTGAGACGTGTCTGAGAGGCGTGATAAGGCGGTGTATCAATGCAAGGCTTTCTACTGACCAGTATTAGTAATAGTGAGCATGTTATTCTAAGTATAACATATACAGAATTATTGTTTACTGTATCTGTCACAGTTATGATGCAAGTCTTTTTGATATGATTCATTTATATTATTCGTAAGTTTCTATACGGGTTGTGTCCCCACATCGTTTTTTTAAAAGTATATTCAATAAATTAATATATACTGCATAGAAAATTAGATAAAGATATATAGATACAGACAGATTGATATGCTCCTACTTTTTGTATGATTTCCCCACAATGTTCTATTTACTAATGGTGTACCAAATGTTTTAATGCAAAAGTTCAACTTTCGTTTCACTTTTAGAACAGAGTTCCGACTGTTTCAGGAA
The DNA here is from genome assembly GCF_035084215.1 of Heptranchias perlo. Taxonomy (NCBI): domain Eukaryota; kingdom Metazoa; phylum Chordata; class Chondrichthyes; order Hexanchiformes; family Hexanchidae; genus Heptranchias; species Heptranchias perlo. Next base: position 41,253,387 of record NC_090349.1, read on the forward strand.
TTGAATCATACAGCACAGAAAGAGGCCATTCGGCCCATCGTGCCTGCGGAGGCCCTTTGAAAGAGCTCTCCAATTAGTCCCACTCCCCAGCTCTGACCCCACATTGCTGCTTTGTAACTCCATATCTAATTCGACCAAATCCAATATCGAGAGTATGAAGAGGTAGATGGAGCAGCACAGAGAATGGGAAGGGAACTATAAACAGATAGGGAACCATAAACTATCCATTCAAAAGAAACCCTAGTATACATGTAGCAGAATGAGTTTCGTATAACAGGAAAGGGGGAACACTGTAAAAGTATACACTTTATTGGGAGAGTCTATGCTTCAATGGGATGGGTAGCCATATCCGTTGTATTTCCGGTAACCTGGGCCTGCTCAGACAGCTCAAATAGAATATCACCAATCTGCAGTTCACAAGGCAACAATATAAAAAAAAAGTAATTCTCGGGATGTGGGCATCACTGGCAAGGCTGGCATTTATTGCCCATCCCTAGTTGCCCTGAGGTGGTGGTGGTGATGGGCTGCCTTCTCCTGAGAGTACACGGATAAACATACATTTAAGGCATTGAATTATTCTGCAACTTTAAAAGGATGCCATGTTTAAACTATAGCTCTGAGCTTCTTCTTGTTTGATTATACAGTGTAACCATCTCTGAATATTCAGAGTGAAACGTTACAAAATAAGCTACACCCCACACTGTTATTTTAGAAAAGAAAGACCTGCATTAATATAGCTCTTATCACCACCTCAGGATGTCCCAAAGCACTTTACCTCCAATGAAGTACTTTTGAAATGTAGTCACTGTTATAATGTAGGAAATGGGCAGCCAATTTGCGCACAGCAATGAGATAATAACCAGATAATCTGTTTTTGGTGATGTTATGTGAGAGAACTCCCCTGTTCTTCTTCCATATGGTGCCATGGGATCTTTTACGTCCACCTGAGAGGGCAGAGGGAGCCTCGGTTTAATGTCTCATCCCAAAGGCGGCACCTCCGTCAGTATTGACTCAGATTAGAAATCTCCCTGAATCTATTGATTTATATGTGGGGGTCTAAGGTTGCACCGAGTTGTAAGACTCCGGATGTAAACTATCTGAGTCTAGCTCCCCGTATACTGCTCTATTATCATAAAACACTAGTCCCTTTAAGAAAAGACAGGAACTCAAGTGGACACGAAATTAAATTGGAAAAAGCAAAAACACTGCAGGTGCTGGAAATCTGCATTAAAATTGTCTTCATTGTCTATCAGCATTGCAGTGCATCTAGGGTTTACTGATAGAGAATTTACAGAGCTTGAAACAAACCACTAAAATACAGGGGATCTATTTAAATAGGGAGAATACATCACAACAGTGACTACACTTCAGAAGTACTTCATTGGCTGTAAAGCGCGTTGGGACGTCCTGAAGTCGTGAAAGGCGCCATATAAATGCTAGTCTTTTTCTTAAGGGTGTTTCAAGTCTACTCAAGGCGCTCCCATTCCTGGAAGAGCCGCATATATATTTTGGCGAAATGAACCCCAAATCCCGCCAGAACCAGCCGCATCTTTATTCCACCTGCTTCACAATATACTGGTCACAAGGGATAAAACCTCGTTTACCAAGACACACACGGGAGAGGGGTTGGAATTATGATGTCCGGCCTCTCCTCAGTCCTGAATGATTGTTAATATCACAACCTGTTTGATTAAATACAGTATGTCCACTCAAACACTATCGACACTTAACCATCCCCAGGTTGAGAGCTCGCATTCTCTTTTACAATGGGTAAAAGACGAGCAAACCAAACATATGAAATTCACAATCAGTTTACTTAACTGTACCGGGCAAACAATCTATCCACTTTTTTTTCTTGGTGCCTGTAGGCTGAGTTAATGACACGAAAACGACAAATTATTTGAAAAGTGCAAATCCTCACTGAGACACTTACCATGAACAAGTCGTTAAGGTGAAGTTAGACGGTAAGGTTGCAGAATTTTTTTTTGACGAGTCTCTTACAACACACCGTAGGCGAACTTAAAAAGACCACACGGAACTATTATAATGCCACAATTCTAAACATAAAAGGGAGATTGCCAAATTAGTCATTAGAACCCAAGTTGCCAAAACAAAAGTGCTATCAATTGCAAAAATATTCAGCACAGAGTAGATGAGCTGTATGTGCCAGTAACTCATTCCCTCCCGATTCCATTTTGCTTCTTACCATCCCACAATAAGCGGGATTATCATCATCTCCCCCAGTCCCTTTTCCAGCTTGTCATGTTGATAACAAGGGGGGTGTCAATGGAACCCCAAAACGGATCTAAAATTTGTCTGGAGAAATATCCCACACAAATGTCTAAATTACTCCGTTCTTAAATGGTTAATCGATTCGCTCCCATTTCAGGAGCTCGCCGCACATTGCAGACTGGATTCCTCTTGTGGATTGTTGTGCTGGCGGGTGCTAGGTAACCGTTTAAAACAAATGCAGGTGTGTAAAATAAGCCTGGCTACTCACTATCAATCACTCATCAGTCACAATCTGTCAGGCAGGTATTTCAAACTACGGGCCATACAACTAGCAACACTCCCCATTGTCTTTCCCTTAGAAATTGATTATTCTGGAAGTGTGCCTCTCAATTGTTTTATTGCTCACTATGGAATATTATTTTCAAATACTTATCGTTAATGCATACTTCTTGCAGAAAACTGCTAGCTGGATTTTCACACGATCGATAATCACTCTTCAATGTACAAACGTATCAGCGCGTTATTAATCTTGTAAATTGTTAAATATGCTATTAAAAAATGTATTAAAATCCGCTACTGACAGGGAGAGCATGGGTCCATTGAAGGTTTCAAGGAACATCTGCTCTTACAGTTTTACCAATAAATCAGTCCTCTTTATTCATGGCCCGGTCAATGTCATGATGCTGCAATTCAAACCAAAGCCGTACCGAAACCGCGCTAAATTCCTTCGTTGGCGGTTCTGCAGAAAATAACACTCAGTAATTGGGGACAGGCAGGTCCAGTACAAAACAAATGGATCATCATCTTATCTGTTTTGCAGTTATTTTAGTGCGATTCCCTTTTCCCAATTAAATATACCAGTCTGGAAATTGCTCTGAAGTTAGTTTTCACAGCCCATATAAAACCAACAAAATACCCAACACAATTTATAAAGTGTATTGTGACTACAATTAAGAAATTGGACAAAGTTATCCCCGACCATGCAAAACAGGGGCCGTGCTTTTACATACACCAATGTGGTATGTCACCAAATTTCTGACAGCTCAAACCTTAGGAAATCACAAGACTAATTTGGAAAGGGCCTAATCTAAAGCGTTTTGAAATGCCGCCTCGTGGGTTGTGGCATCATCACTGCAGAAATAACTTGAATGGGACCGCCGTGTTCATAGTAGGTACAGCACAGGAGGCCATTCGGCCCATTGTGCCTGTGCCAGCTCTTCGAAAGAGCTATCCAATTAGTCCCACTCCCCCTGCTCTTTCCCCATAGCCCTGTAATTTTTTCCCTTCCAGTATTTATCCAATTCCCTTTTGAAAGTTACTACTGAATCTCTTTCCTCCAAGGCTCCTGTGCAGAATTGCACCACCACAAGATTGGAGACACATTGGGATGGGACTTGTGACTCCTATTAGTACTGTCTGTGCAGTGCCGAGGGAGTGCTGCAGTCAGAGGTGCCGTCTTTTGGATGAGATGTTAAACGGACGCCCTCTCAGGTGGACGTAAAAGATCCCATGCACTACTGGAAGAAGAGCAGGGGAGTTTCTCCCGGTGTTCTGGCCAATATTTATTCCTCAACCCACAGCTAAAACGGATTATCTAGTCATTTATCTTGATGTTGTTTGTGGAATCTTGGTGTGGGCAAATTGTTATTTCCCACATTACAACAGTGATTACACTTCAAAAGTACTTAATTGGCTACAAAAGAACTTTAGGACTTCCTGAGGTTGTGAAAGGCACTATATAAATGCAAGTTCTTAGCAGTTGTTTTCCAAAAATGAAAACTAAATTGGGGTAGTAGTTCCTACTCTACACACCCAGGTCCTGCTGCAACCCAGTCTAATAAAGCAACCAGTGTATGTAAACATCTGTTGGAGCAGACTGTTCTCAAATGTCTAGCAAAAGTCCCCAATACTGTGACAATGGTTATCCATTTGGCGTCATGTAGAAACTGACTACACTGTGGCAAAAGATACCCCATTCGCTGTACTAGGAAGGTGCTTAGATTGGGAAGATTACAGGGCAAAAGTAGTACACCATAAAAAGTCTGTCACAGTTTAAAAAAAAATTAACATTTTAAAACTAATTGAGACAAAACTTTGAAAGTATCTTTCACAATAAATTGGCCATATTCTCTCTTTTTTAAACTTTAATTTTACATTTTTTTGACCTCATGTGACTTGCCTTGATTCTTCTTTCCTCTCTAGAAGTTGCTGACTCATGCTGAGGTATGCTGGCCATCGTACTTTGGCCGAGTTACCACTCTTTCAGCGTGAGCCGAGTAGGTGAATTCTGGAAGGCCATTCAACCATGAAGGGCAGCACAGCCACCCCGATCCTCTCGTCACTCGACACCAGCACATGCTTTTCCGGCAAGGATGCCATTCAGGAGAGGGAACCCTGGCAGGCTTTTTCTTCCTCCCTAGCACTGGAGCATTGAGGCTATTTGTATCATCGCAATGGCCGCATTGCCTGAGATTAGTTAACTCAGCCCAGCACTGGGACTAAACCCGGGTTCTTTCTGGGACAAAATTTACAGGGCTATGGGGAAAGAGCAGGGGAGTGGGACGAATTGGATAGCTCTTTCAAAGAGCCGCCACAGGCACAATGGGCCGAATGGCCTCCTTCTGTACTGTAGCATACTATGATACTAGGTTTGCAAGGCTCAGCATAACACTAAGCAGTGATTGTACCCACAACAGTACAATATTACATTACAATAGTGCAAAAAAACCTAATTGGCTGTAAAGCGCATTGGGATGTCCTGAGGCGGTGAAAGGTGCTATATAAATGAAAGTCTTTTTTTCTTTTATGATTGCTGATCCTATTATTGCTAACACTTTCCCCTTAGAAGCAACTTTAAAAACATTCCCTTACCCTCACTCTCCTATTTGCCACTGACAATTTTTGGAAGTTGGAACAAGTTTGGAATATTGGATTTTCATTGTCTTACGACCAGCTTTAAATATTAGTATTTCAGACAATCGAAAGCCCAGGGTTTGGAAATCTAACCAATTGCATCAATCGTTATAAGTCAAACAGAGGATTGCTGTCAGTGGATCCCGAAACCCAATAGACAAATAAAGATCTCCATGGTGCTGGAAGGGTTAATAATGTACTACCCCATCTGTAACTGTACACTGCCAGTATCACAACTTGGGGTGGGGGCAGGGGTTGTGATCAAAGGTTTCGTGCACTTGTCTTGTCACAAATAAATGATTTTTTTTGTGGTGGTGGTTAGTTAAAGAAGCCTGTTAATTATCATTGGGTCGGCTTTGCAACATTTGTTGGTTTGCACAGCAGTGGTTAGTTTCAGGAACTTGAGCTGTGTATCTCTATTCTAAACTGAACATTTCCCTTTATGATTGACAAAAAAAAACCATCATAGGTCAAAGCCTAAACTGTACAAACACCATCCTCCTTTTTTACTCCGCCATTGTACTCCTGTCCCTTTAATACAGAAAACTATATTCAAATATTAACAACTCACCTTCACCACAAACACTTCAATGTCGTCACAAAAGCAAGACTTTCTTAGTTCCTACCAGCAAATGGAAAAAAATAACTGCAGCAAGGTCACGGCACTGCAGCTTTAAGCACTTTCCACTGCAATTAATTGAGGATCAGTCTCGATCGCAGTCCTTAGTTAATTCATTTACATTCCTGCATTGGAGGTTAAGAATTGTCAGATAAACAGTACAAAGCAGTGAAACAATAAGGTGCGTTGAATTATGTATTTTTAATATTGTATGCTTAACTGACAAAATGATGCATGGTATAAATCTGGTTTGTCGTAAACTATGACCAAAATATAGATACAAGAACAAATTTCTCAAGGCATTTTATTATGCCAGCAGACACCTGTATTCAAAATGGCGGCTGTGTCCATGCTTCATCAGGTCTGAAATATGCAAATAGTTGTTTTAAAATAATACATTATTAACACATTCATGCATATTATATACATATATATTGCACCCACCAGAAGTAAATATTCAAAAAGGTACAGAGATGAGTAATAAGAATGATTCCGAGTTCATCCTAAAGAGAGTCAAGCTGGGGGAATGTCACTCAATATATAAAATCTTAAATTGATTGGTTAAGACAAATCACAAATATTACTTTGAAATGAAGCAGCATATTAGGACCAGAGGTCTTAAGTATAAGATGGCAAACAACAAACTTAGATCAGATTGTTCTCCTTCGAGCAAAGAAGGTTTAGGGGAGATTTAATAGTGTTGATCAAAATTATATGGGGTTTTGATGGAGTAAATAGGGAGAAACTGTTTCCACTGGCAGGAGGGTCAGTAATCAGAGGACAAAGGTTTAAGATAACTGGCAAAAAACACAGGGGGGAGATGAGGAGAATTTTTTTTCACAGCGAGTTATGATGATCTAGAATGCACTGCCTGAAAGGGTGGTGGGAGCAGATTCAATTGTAACTTTCAAAAGGGAATTGGATAAATACTTAAAAAGAAAAAAATTGCAGGGTTATGGGGAAAGAGCAGGGGAGTGGGACTAATTGGACAGCTTTTTCAAAGAGCCAGCTCACGCACAATGAGCCGAATGGCCTCCTTCTGTGCTGTACGATTCTATAACAAAAGGATTTTCAGCTAAAGAATTGGATGCTATGCTGAGACAGCTGGGATACTAGATGGACGAGCTTTGCTGGGCTTTCCTTGTCCTTGACTTTTCTAATATTTCTAATAGAACCTTGGATCAAAATACCTATTTGTTGTTTCAACACTTCTCTAGGTGTGTTTTAGCCTTGTGTGTGTATATAGGGAAATAGATTAGAAAACATTCAAGAAATCAAAGAATTACAGGAAAAATATAGGCAAAAACAAAATTTGTATTGTACAGGAAAGGTCTGATCCGGAAGCAGCATCTGCCAGATCAGTTAGGACTCTGAAATTGTTGCTGGTGATGAAACTGGAATAAACTGTGCAAATAATAATGGGTGGGAGCTGATTCAAAGGCCAAACAATTAGAGAAATAAATGGTTTACAAACATTAATAAATTATGTTAAGTTGTTAACAGTTAGCCCAAGAAATAATGGGAGTTCAGACCATATTTTTGGCATATATTGGTAAAAGATTACATTAAAATGATGGCCCATTTTCAGTCTGTGAAGAGACTAATCCTAGTCACATTAATGTTACAGTGACCATGATCCAAAAGGATCTGCTTGGTTGATGTCATCTCATTGTCCACTTCTATGCTAGCTGAGCAAAATGGAAAGCATGAAGAGTGTTCTAAATATGATTTTTTTAAAATACTTTAAAAACAAATACATTTCGATTAACTATGGGTCAGTATTTAAAATCAAAACTACTGTCTCCTTTACGGAGGAAGTATTGTGTTAAACACAATGAAGTCTCATGAGGTATTAGAGTTAAATTATTTTTTAAAAATTTACCTCATGCCAACAAGTTGCTGTAGAATTTAGAGCTGTGACACTGGGTGGCAAGGTTTATTTTTGCAACATGCTACAGGCTTTCACTTGGTTATTTGTGATTTAAATTTTTGTTTTAAAAAAAATCCCAAGGCACTATTCGAAGTAGTGCTGGAAGCTCTCCTGGTGTCCGAGCCAACATTTATCTCCACCAAAAAAATAGATTAACTGGTCCCTCACCTCATTGCTGTTTGTGGGACTTTGCTGTGTGCAAATTAGTTGCTGCATTTGCATTTCAAAAGTAATTCATTGGCTGTAAAGTGCTTTGGGATGTCCTGAGGATGTGAAAGGCGTTATATAAATGCAAGATCTTTCTTTCTTCTTTAAATATCTGTTCAGTAAGAAACAGCCCGTAAAAAAATAACAAAATTATAACGATAATAGAATTACAGTACGAAGTGCACATCGTAAGGCTGACTCACATCATCCATCACCAATCAAACAATACCAGTCACATAGTCTTCAGCTTAGTGAGAATATGGATGATGCTTCCATATAAAATTAACTCCTTCATGGCTCGTTGTAGAGCGACCATAAGCTTATGCGCTGGTCTTTAGATCCTGCAGCCATAAATCTTTCACTTAAAACAACATGATCTGAGAATGTCACGCAGTGGACGCTGGCTGTGTGGTACTGTAGAACTGCCAGGGGTTTCAGCTTCTTCCAGCCAAAGACACGGACTCGATGATCCCAACCAGCTGTGGCTAGTATCTTCTTGTCTTGACGAATGCAGGTGTGAGCTATCCCATCATTTACTAGCGTCACTGTTTCCTGCAGCTAAGGAATTAATTTGGAAACAATAATTAAGTTTTTTGTAAAATATTCAACATCTACTTTCTGCCCAGTGATTTCCATTTTGTTCCAGCTTTAAGACACTAAACTATTTTTAAGCCATCTTTTTAAAGAAAAGTTTAATTGTAGTACCTTTCCAAAACTTGATTTGTATAATATACTTAAATAGTAACTAAAATAATATTTTCTGCAGGATCTGGTTATAAATATGTGGATTTCAGCTACACTATAACTACAGTTATAAGGGAACAAGAGGGGCAAAGAGGGAGTATGAGAATAGATTAGTGGCTAACATAAAAGGGAACTCAAAAGTATTTTACAAAATACATAAATAGTAAAAAGGTAGTCAAAGGAAGAGTGGGACTGATTAGGAACAAAAAAGGAGATCTTCTTGTGGAGCCAAATGGCTGGGGTACTAAATGAATACTTCACATCCATCTTCACTAGAGAAGAGGATGCTGCCATTGTAGCAGTAAAGGAGGAGGGAGGAGGTAGTAGCGATATTGGATAGGATAAAAATGGATAAAGGAGGTACTTATAAGATTGGCAGTAATCAAAGTAGAAAAGTCACCCGGTCCAGATGGGATGCATCCTAGGTTACTGAGGGAAGTACGGGTGGAAATTGCAGAGGCTCTGGCCACAATCTTCCAATCCTCCTCAGATATGGGGACGGTGCCGGAAGACTGGAGGATTGCAAATGTCACATCCTGTTCAAAAAAGGGGAGAGGGATAAACCTGGCCAGGCTAGTCAGCCTAACATCAGTGGTGGGGAAACTTTTAGAGACAATAATCCAGGACAAAATTAATTGACACTTGGAAAAGTATGGGCTAATAAATGAAAGTCAACACGGATTTGTTAAAGGAAAATCATGTTTGACTAACTTGATTGAGTTCTTTGATGAAGTAATGAAAAGGGTTGATGAGGGTAGTGCAGTTGATGTGTATATGGACTTTCAAAAAGCATTTGATAAAGTACCACATAATATACTTCTTAGCAAAATTAAAGCCCATGGGATTAAAGGGACAGTGGCAGCGTGGATACAAAATTGGCTAGGGGAAAGAAAGCAGAGAGTAGTGGTGAACAATTGTTTTACAGTGGTGTTCTCCAGGGGTCAGTATTAGGGCCACTGCTCTTTTTGATATATATTAATGATCTGGACTTGGGTATAAAGGTTATAATTACAAAGTTTGCAGATGACACGAAACTTGGAAATGTAGTAAACAATGTGAAGGATAGTAACAGACTTCAGGAGGACATAGACAGACTGGTGAAATGGGCAGACATTTGCCAGATGAAATTTAACACAGAGATGTATGAAGTGTTACATTTTGATAAGAAGAATGAGGAGAGGCAATATAAACTAAACGGTACAATTTTAAAGGGGGTCTAGGAGCAGCAAGACCTGGGAGTGGACGTACAAATCTTTGAAGGTAGTAGGACAAGTTGAGAAGGCTGTTAAAAAAGCATATGGGATCCTGGGCTTTATTAATAGACGTATAGAGTACAAAAGCAAGGAAGTTATGCTAAGCCTTTATAAAACACTGGTTAGGCCTCAGATGGAATATTGTATTCAATTCTGGGCACCACACTTTAGGAAGGATGTCAAGGCCTTAGAGAGAGTGCAGAAGGGATTTACTAGAATGGTACCAGGGATAAGGGACTTCAGTTATGTGGAGAGATCGGAGAAGGTGGGGTTGTTCTCCTAGAACAGAGAAGGTTAAGGGACGATTTGATAGAGGTCTTCAAAATCATGAACGGTTTTGATAGAGTAAATAAGGAGAAACTGTTTCCAGTGGCAGAAGGGTCAGTAACCAGAGGACACAGATTTACGGTTATCAGCAAAAGAGCCAGAGGCAACATGAGGAAACATTTTTTTTAAGCAGCAAGTTGTAATGATCTGGAATGCGCTACCTAAAAGGGTGGTGGAAGCAGATTCAATAGTAACTTTCAAAAGGGAATTGGATAAATACCTGAAGGGAAACGTTTTCTGGGGATACGGGGAAAGAGCAGGGGAATGGGACTAATTTGGATAGCTCTTTCAAAGAGCCGGCACAGGCACAATGGGCCGAATGACCTCCTCCTGTGCTGTACCTACTCTGATACTATGAGTTATGACTCCAATTTCAGAACTATTATTCACTGAAGTACAATGAACAGACAATAGCAATTTAGCCAGAACATTTTTACCTCAGGGAAATAAAATGAACTACGGTATAATTGCATTTAGTCATATCTTGGAAAATGTAACATAAAAAAAGCTTTTAGATTTAATATTTAACTGTAAGCACATGGACATCATAATATAACAATGGTTTTCAATCATGATGAATAGTGCAGCATATAAAACATATATTTTGTTTGTGTTTTCTGCAGTTTGTTTTGCTAATAGGTCAACATGGTAAAGAGAATGGGCAGATGAACACTGTGCTTAGCAGGTCAAGATAAAAAAATGCTAGCTATCGTACATAAAGCAAGAGTCGCTCCTCATCCTTAGCTTTCCTTTGAACCATCAGCAGCCATTGTCGGCAATTAAACTTTGTGTGGTTTTTTTGGCGTTAAGGACAAAGTGGAACAAATAAGGGGGTTTATATGGGGATAATTTGCCAAACCTAAAATTTACTGTTACAACAGCTCAGCAGTATTGACTTTCTAAAACACGGAACATAAAATCGTTAAAATTTCAGTACCTGCTAGATTGACAATCCAGACAACATACCCTGGGCCCATATATTGTAACTGGTGCATGATTAATTAGCTTGGGCTCTGCAACAACTCCTCTTCATGACTAAATATTTTTTCAGCATATCAGACTGTTGGTGCAATGCTGAATAAATGACACACAGGTCATTGTTGCTGACCTTAAGGTTCTGTTGCTTGTCAAGTCCCCAAGAGCTGAGAACCTTTTCTGAAGAGCCGGAGATACCCTTGGCCTTCTCTGGGTCAAAGTCAAGACACATGATTGGTTCTTTATGGCAGGCGAGACGGCTCAACATTTTCTTTTCCGATAGGTCCCAGAGGGTCACAGATCCATCCTCATATCCAACCAATAACAAAGGCCGAGAACAGGAACGAGGCTGGTGCAAAGGGCAGAGTAAGGTATAGTAATGCAGCACGTAATGTTCCATGACAAATTCAGACCTTTGAAAGGTTCATTGTTGCTGCAGTCCAATATACAGCAAAGATTCAGACCGAGTGCAACCCATTTTAATAGCAGTCAAAACGAAAACAGACAACTTACAGTTCTCCCAGTATTGCTACAGAAAATGTCTGGGTGCAGAAGAAAATAGGTCAACATGGTAAAGAGAATGGGCAGATGAGCACTGTGCTTAGCTACATCATTAAATAAATTTAAAACAGAAATAGACAGTTTCCTAGAAGTAAAAGGAATTAGGGGTTACGGGGAGCGGGCAGGAAATTGGACATGAATTTAGGATCAGATCAGCCATGATCTTATTGAATGGCGGAGCATGCTCGAGGGGCTGATTGGCCTACTCCTGCTCCTATTTCTTATGTTCTTATAAAATCTCACCCAGCCAATCGCTGCAGAATTTTCAATGTGTTAGAACAGGCTCGAGGGGCTGAGTGGCCTACTCCTGTTCCTATGTTCTGGTTAACACCAACTTCAGTGTGAAGGTTCCTTTTTTCTCCAGCATCAATAGGATTACATTGCATGTTTTTAGTATCTGTGGATTAACTGATTTCCTTACATATAGAAAAAGTCCTTGTCATCATCAGTGTCACTGTAAAGGCATTCAGACCTTTTCAAAATGTAATCACAAATATGTGATCCTTGGAGCACCTATATGTTTCTTATCAGACCACAGATTTTAAAAGAAATTGCAACAGAGGTATGTTTTTACTATTTAGTCGCAAGCAACTTTTTAATAATATATCATATATAGTGTTACTACAGCAGGGGTTAATCATAAAAGGTCTGATGCTGTAACAGTTTTGAAAATTATTTTTATTTTCCCTTCCTTTCTGTTCATCACCTTTTTCCTTTCTACTCTTTTTTCTCATTCCTTTCTGTTATTTTCCTTTTGATGTCTTTTGTTTCTTTCTTCACCTCCACAACCCCGGGCTGTCTATGCGTCTGCTATTCTTTATTCACTTTTTTCTTTGCCCGTTTATCTTGTCCACTCCCCCATATAATACTTCCCTCTACAGGTCAAAATCAAGATTCTACTGAGACAATATAAATTATTTATGCTTTGCTGTTGTTATTTGTTAAACTGCAGTATAATGTGGATTATTTAGGTAGTATTAGGTGTACAAGACAGAAATTGATTCTATAAAAACTATGGACAATTATTGACAGCATAGTTTGTAAGCCCCCTCTAAGTGCATCTAAATTTTGGACTCCAATAAAAATATTAAACAAGGAAAAAAAAAGTTGCTCAATAAGTGCATATCCTTCACAGATAAGTGTTACCAAAGGTCATGTCAGGGCAAAGGAGAATCCATCACAACAGGTGTGAAGCATTAAGACCCGTCCAAAAGGCATGGAAACCAGTTGGGATGGATGGCAAAAAAAGTCAAAGGCTGCATCAGATACTGTCAGCGACACTTCATCAAACCCCAGTGGACATTGCTTTGAGAAAAAGCTAAATGAGATGTGTAACAACTCCCCTTTCTCTTGCTACAGGTCTGATGGACACTTCAATGATATAACAACAGTAAGATAGGTTGAAAGGGAAGCCAATGCTGGCATTTACAGTGTTACCATTTTGGTAATTTTTCCCTGTCAAGTTGTAATTACTGTGAATATTAGCAAAGACTTACAAAAGAATTACTGTCAACCATGTCATAGCTAAGTTGGATAATTTCAGAAATAAAATATTTACTTGGTTCCAATATTGGCATGCCCAAATATACCAATAATGCACACCTCCACACAAACTGCCTGTTAACTACAGCGTGGCCACAACTGTCTAAAACTGTTCCAGTCTTCACTGAAACATTTAAACTTATTTCACATCACAGACAGTGCATAACCAGTAGCTTTGTAATTAAACAGCTTTTTGAAGAAATGCCTTGTTAATCCCAAAATAGGCTAAAGCCAATATTATCATTTCCTGCTCATGACATTGACAAAGTGCCAAACTGCTCAGCCAACAATCCTGCCCCCGCTCCAGCCCCCCCGCCCCCCACACAGACGAAATAAACAGCGCCTGCTGTTCAACTGTCTACAACACAAAGTGCATCTGCTTTCTGGGAAATTATAGTTTTCTAGATGAATCGGAGACAAGCTAAACAGAAAACAAAAAGAGCACCTGATCAAAACATGAATCACATGCTCAAGGCAAAATGAGTCAGTGTTCAGGTTTCCGCAACACATTAAGTGTGTATTACCTGCCACAGTTTCAGACACATGGGCATGCCCAGTTTATCATCTGCTGGCGGCTTTAGGGTCCAGACTGGCGTCTTGTTAGGTAGATCTATAATCTTCACCTATGTTTTAGAAAAAAAAACAAACACCATTAATTCAGCGCTATGCCAGGCCTACATTTGTTGCATCCTACATTGAAAGCTATGGGCAATAATCAGGGAGAAATTATGTCCCACATTATCTCTTTGAAAAGCGAAACTGCATTAGCACTAATCAAGAAACAGTTTGTCTGCATCCAAATTATTGTGCTTGGTTTAATGCCTTCATTGTTTTCCAAATTTAAACATGGTAAACAATCACACTGCTCTTGTGCACTATTCCAAAAGCTGCAAATGTGATACCCGACGGCAAATGAAATGGCAACCAGAAACGTTCTGTCAAAGGTGGCAGACATAACAACAGGGTGGAATCACAAGAGTTTATTTAAAGTATAGCAATTAGAAAAGTAATAATCTAAAATGAAAATCTACCAGTCTGGCAACCCAACAATACAACCTAGCGGAAACAGTTCTTTCACTCAGTATGTTTTAATTAATCATTATTTGACTATTTGTTATTCCCTTCAAGCTGTCATGTATAATCTTGTAGTATAAATGCCCTGCCCAGTTATAATAGATCTGCACACAAAGTAGATTAACCTTGTTGCAAAACTCCCTTAACATTAAAATGAAATCTTACATTTTATACTTATGTTGCCACATACATGGTGCATTGCTGCTCTATGGTTAATATTAACTTTTTCTTCGAATGTTTCACATTGGGACCTTTTGTCAAAGTTCAACATTCTGATGACTGGTCTCAACATTTATTTCTTCTTTCAAATACTGACAACACTGCATTTCAAGCATTCCCTGCTTATATGTAACACAACAACCCTCTTCACTGGGCCTTTATGCCAACTGAAGAGGCAGCTCTAAGTTCTTCGACGTGACATTAGCTTTGAAAATGATTATTTAACTCAGTGTAACCGACATCCAATGTACGCGTTGCTCATTCACAAGATGTTACAAAATGTGAGAAAACTGCGAATAAAACAATTGGCACTATACCACTACTCTAGGTGTATGCTGATAAATAGAGTCGAGACGACGTTAAGTAAAGGCAGAGTATTGAATCAGACCATTCATGAGAGCTTACCTGTACAGACCCTAAGCAAGGACACTGCATATCTGTGTATTATGATTATCACATCCATACGGTAAAGTGTACGATTACCTCTGACATAGTCTTGCCCGGTGAAGCTAAAAGGTAGCGGCCAACATCTTTTTCCATTAGCGAACATTGACAGAATCCATAGCTATCCAAAGGAACGCAGTCCATCACTGCAGTGCGCCCTTCCGATAGGTCCCATGTATAGACAGCTGAGTCACGGCCTTGGCTACATGAAAATATGGAACACATAAAACAAAGCAAAACCGTTACCACATTTTCTTCATTAAATTAGCATTAATTTGCAATCAGAATAAAGCTTCCCTTGGTTGCAATGAATTTAACTTGTGAGCAATTGGCTCTGAAATGGTACCATGGGATGCTAACATACAAACAGTTAACTCGTTTGTCTGAAATTCCCCCTCCCTTCGCTAATTTAGCAGAGGCACTAACCCATTTATTTCAAACATTTGTGAATTTTCTTTACTTTTATACAATTCCAAGTCGTAAAGTATCCTATTGTTTAGAACACAATTTTGTCCCTCCTCTCCTGATGCACTGATTCCAGCTGTGTACAATTGCATGGATGCCAGTGGGTCTTCAGTACTTATTCCAAGAGATCATTTTCCATACGTGTGTCTTGACCTCCCTATATTTTTATCGAGGGCCACAATACAGCATCTTACTCTCGAGTCACTCTCAGGAATGCTGCGACACAAAGCATCACAGCGTGACGAGACAACAAGTCCACACATGCAATTCCCTACACAGTGCAAAATTTTGATTTCAGTCATGGGCAGTTGTCTAGTGCAAGCGAGTACTTCTCTAAAGGAAGAGGGACAAATAAAACTATAGGTCCAAAAGGTTTTTGCTGGTCAGTAAGAATAACAGAGAACAGTAGTGAATCAGACATAAGAACATAAGAACATAAGAAATTGGAGCAGGAGTAGGCCAATCGGCCCCTCGAGCCTGCTCCGCCATTCAATAAGATCATGGCTGATCTGATCCCAACCACAAATCTAAAGAACACAAGAAGTCGGAGCAGGACCCGGCCACATAGCCCCTGGGCCCTCTCCGCCACCCACAGGACATTGACCGATCCGAACTCAGCTTCATGTCCAATTTCCTGCCCGCTCCCCATAACCCCTAATTCCCTTTACTTCTAGGAAACTGTCTATTTCTGTTTTAAATTTATCTAATGATGTAGCTTCCACAGCTTCCTGGGGCAGCAAATTCCACAGACCTACCACCCTCTGAGTGAAGAAGTTTCTCCTCATCTCAGTTTTGAAAGAGCAGCCGGGCAGAAGGGGAATAAAGGCCCCAAGGCAAATATGGCAGCAATATTGTGAATATCAGCAGGCTCTTCAATCATTACAGCCAAGCCTAATCTTATCCTCACCACACATACACCCACCTTGTCCAACACAAACACAGACTTATTTTCCGGCAGGATTCATTGGATAGCTAACAGAAGCAGGAATACCGTTGGATCTTTTCCATCCTTAACTCAGAGACACTGAGTTGAATTATGGTGCTCGTTCTATAACTGAGATCAGTTAACTCAGCATGAACCAGGGACCTTCCTGGTCTATGTAAGACAGAGTACAGTGGATGTACCCATTACGTTTTGAGGAAGGTGTCTCATATGTCAAACTAAATTTAGACGGTTTCACTGAAGCACCATAACACAGCAAAAGCCAATGTGATAAAATGTTAAACGTTTCATACTGGTGGTACTGCAAACTCATCTTTCTTAATGAGTTAATTTTCTTCCCCCCATTATTCTTTCTGAGAGCTCCTCTTATAAATCAGCGAATTTACCAATGAGCAGCTGAGCCATAAATGTCAGGAAGGTCCCAAGTTTGATTCCAGCCCGTGCTGAGTTAGATGATCTCAGTTGAAGCAGCAACAGAGGCACAGCTGTCCTCAACGCCCCCTGGGTTAGTGCTATTCTGAGCCATGTCATGTCCTAATTTCCTCTGCCTTAAAACATGCCAAAATACATGTATACTTTGCAGCTCTCATGAATTTCCAACCACCATGTGTAGTGCTCTACATTCATTTTCCACCAAGAAGGATCAGATTCTAGAGTATACTAACCTGATAAGGGAGTCCCTCCCTTGCAAAGTTTGTATCCATAGAACAGACTCTCCACCATGGCTTTCCAACACTGTATCTGCCCTGCGTGTCTTTAAGTTCCAAATGTGTATTAGTCCATTAGCTGAGCTGTTAGAAGAAAAATTTAAGTCATATGGTCAACACAAAAGATTGTACATCATAAAACAGCTTAAGCATATACATCCAATTCTGCAAACAAAATACAAAGAGGTTGTTTCATTTACAGGAAAGTGTTGACTCTAAGCTGTCTGGTAGAGTGCAATGGCTGTAAACACAGTTAAATGAGATTTTCAGTGACTCATTTATGTTCTACTCTGGTGTACACTCATCAGAGTCTAGATCAAGGGGACATAATCTTAAAATCAGAGCCAGGTCATTCAGGAGAGAAATTAGGAAACACGCCTTCACGCAAACGGTGGTAGAAGTGTGGAACTCTCCCACAAAAAGTAGATGCTAGCTCAATTAATAATTTTAAATCTAAGATTGACAGCTTTTTGCTAGCCAAGGGTATTAAGGGATATGGAGCCAAGGTGGGTAAATGGAGTTAGGATACAAATCAGCCATGATCTCACTGAATGGCAGAGCAGGCTTGAGGGTTTACTCAAACGATACTCGAATGGTTTACTCCTGTTCCTACGTAACATAAGCAATACAAAACAAAGCGAAATGGGCAGAGATGGCGCACTGTGCTAGAGCTCCAACACACTGTCAAGAGTGTGTTGGAGCTCTAGCACAGTCTGTGGGAGATCATGTTCACGCCCATGATCTCCCACAGACTGAGCTCCTAATTTCAGCTGTGCTGAGGAGGAAGCATCAAACATAAGTCTACCAAATCCCAAGGAGGGAAGAAACCAGGAATTAGAAGTCACTTTAAATCACTGTCGTGCAACTCAAGAGCATTTGCAGAGGCCTTGGGAGTGGCTCTTTGAAAGAGTTATCCAATTAGTCCGACTCCCCTGCCCTTTCGCCATAGCCCTGCAAATTTTTCCCCTTCAAGTATTTATCCAATTCTCTTTTGCAAGTTATTATTGAATCTGCTCCTACCACCCTTTCAGGCATTGCATTCCAGATCATTACAACTATTGTGTTGATATTTGTATAACATCTTAGCTATCTCTAGCTATCATCAGCACCCTCAATTACTGGGCAACAGGTGAGCTTCTACAAGGTGGGACTTGGTCCGTTAATTCTTCACTCAAAACTTTCAAAACCAAAACTGATCCAAAAGCATCGTCTGAATGTCAGTCACAGTTCGGATTTAAGCACTCTTACTTGAAGACAGTAAGCCTCCCATGACTTGTGCGTCTTAAGTCTCTGAGGACTGAGTATCATTTGAGAAACAAGCATGATTTGCCTAGTATTTCTTCCAAACTAATATCTACAAAAATAGAATGTTAAAGCATGGCTGTGAAGACAGAATAACTGGCAGTCAAACCCAAGGAAAATGACAAATTGTTATTCTGTGTGCTACTACCCGAATATCCCTATAGGGACTACAAGAAACAATGAGTGAAGGAGCTATTTCTAGTCCTCTTGAAAATAAGACAGGTATTTGGGGAAAAAAACAGCTCATAAATTTTAACTTCTTTACCCAGAGAGTGATTAGAATGTGGAACTTGCTACCACAAGGAGTAGTTGAGACGAATAGCATAGATGCATTTAAGGGGAAACTAAGTAAGCACCAGAGGGAGAAAGGAATAGAAAGATACGCTGATAGGGTGAGATGAAGTCGAGTGGGAGGACACTCGTGTGCAGCATAAACACCGGCATGGACCAGTTGGATCGAATGGTTTATTTCTGTGCTGTACATTCTACATAATTCTATGTAATTCTCATTTTACTTTTTGGAGCAACACTACTTAAGTCAAGAAGAAACCTTATCACATCCATCCCTTCCTACCAATAGATCATAATTAATTTGGAAAAAATCCAAATGACCTGTTACGTAGCTTCAAAATCCGCCCTTGTAAATGAAGCAATGTTGGTGTGAAGCAACACTAAAAATCACCTGGGAACTGGAAGTGCTCAAACCCAATAATTTGTTGAAGAGCTCCATTAGTTCAAGTCCCACATCAAACTCAACGCCACGCCACAATACCCGACAGTAGCAATTATATTTCAGTTTGTTTAGTAGCAATTATCCTTAGTTATCGTTTTGGAGCAAGAGATCACACCGAATCATTCTTTGAGCCACTTAACATAAAAGCACAATTATAATAAGCTTGAATTATGTAGTAATTTGCAATCAGCTCAACCCTCAAAGCAATTTGAAGATAGTGCATGCTGGGGAGAGGCGGCAAGTCAAACGTGTAATTTGGTAACAAGTTCATGACAGCGTCGTCTTGAGGAGGAGGCTGTGTAGAAAGCCCACCTGGATTTTTCTTTTATGATAATTTTGGGCCCAGGGTTTAGACTCATTATTGACATTCAATCAGTTCCAGTCACATTCTGGAATTAAAACCGTTTTCAACTCCAACTTGCCTTTTTCAAACCTCAACATTCAAAAGAAAGTGCAGACTACAGCCAGCACTAGTTCACAATAAAAACCTCAAGAAAGCGCAATATTATTCATTGCAAGGCATCATGATTTCCCATTTCTTGATTAATAATTGATTCAGCAGAGTACATACTACTCCACTTTACAGTAGGAGTATGGTTGCTGTACATATCGATTTTTCCCACTCATTCCATGAGGGCTAACTTCCAGATCAGCCTAACATTTGCTCTTATAAGGAAGTTCTCCTCAGTTCCAACACAGACTGCAATGGCAAGGAAGCTAGAACTGGCTCTGTGACATGAAAAAATGATAATTAT
Organism: Heptranchias perlo; assembly: GCF_035084215.1. Lineage (NCBI taxonomy): Eukaryota > Metazoa > Chordata > Chondrichthyes > Hexanchiformes > Hexanchidae > Heptranchias > Heptranchias perlo. Next base: position 41,273,332 of record NC_090349.1, read on the forward strand.
TTAGATTATGCTGTATCTTTCTGAAAGTCACTTCAAGAGTGGTAGCAATACATTCCCTATACATCAGTCATAGGAACAGGAGTAGGCCATTCAGCCATTCAATTCGATCATGGCTGATCTATAACTTAACTCCACTGGGTCACAGGGTCAATTAGTATCAGTGGAAAGTATTTACCTCAATTTTGTGAGCACAAAATTACAAATATTTTACTTGGTATATTTGTTTTCAATTGGGAGGTTCTACTAGAAAGACTGTGCTATAGGTGCTATAGCAGGGGCTAATTACTCCACTTTTTTTTTGTGCTAGCGACCACTGTCACCCAGTGGAGAATATCGAAATTTGTGGTTCTGCAGTTGTTGTAGATGATAATTGGGAGTTCTCAGAATTTATTTTTAAACCAGTTAATTAAGACCCCTTTGTAGTACTCCTGGTTCCACCTGAGCTACACCCCGCTGATATCTACTTAAATTATCTAGTTGTCTGTCTTTACTTTCAATTGGAGCTGAAGTAACCAGAATTACATAGAATTTGCAGCACAGAAACAGGCCATTCAGCCCAACTGGTCTATGCCAGTATTTATGCTCCACTCGAGCCTCCTCCCACCCGACTTCATCTAAACCCTATCAGCATAACCTTCTATTCCTTTCTCCATCAAGTACTTATCTAGCTTCCCCTTAAAAGCATCTATGCTATTCCCATCAACTAATCGATGTACTAGCAAGTTCCACATTCTAACCACTCTCTGAATAAAGACGTTTCTCCAGAATTCATTATTGGATTTATTAGTGACTCTAGTTTTGGACTTCCCCACAAGCGGAAACATCTTCTCTACGTCTACCCTATCAAACTCCTTCATAATTTTAAAGACCTCCATTAGGTCATCTCTCAGTCTTCTCTTTTCTAAAAAGAACAAAGGCCCTGCTGGGAGTGGGTGCAGCATGCAGCAAATCTGCACAGTTTACAGAATGAGTAGCATTGCCAGTATTTGTTTGTATTTTGTGCATAGGCACAGAGGCAGAAGCTGACTGCACAGAACCCTGACAGCCCCAGCAAAAGATATCTGCAGGAGCATACCTACTGTCTCAGGACCAAATATCTGGATAAGGCTGGACAGCACTGCACGCAACAACTCCGTTGGGTGTTGAGCAAGTGTGAGCACAACTCTGCCTATGATTCTTGAAATGACCATCGTCCTGCTTCAGATTCCTTCCAGGATGCCACAGCTGATTTGACAAGACTGAGCCATTCCTTGGTGCGCTGATAGATCCACAGCGCTAGGGGATCTACAAGGCACACACCGCAATATCTGCCTGCATTCTGGCACCTCATTGCAGCAGCAGGGAACCAGGCAGCAAGGGTGCTTTAATATCAACTACTTCCCAAGAACCCAGCCCAATTAATAGCATACAAAAACTGAGACAGTTATCACTCCGTCAATGTGCAGATAGTGTGTGGTGTCAAGTTAAACATCGTCCACATCAATTCCAGATATCTTGGGAGCTAAGATGACTCTTGACCCTGAGACATTCCAACATTTGTTCCAGGGAGATGGCGAGCTGATGGACGGCTCCTGGGGATTTCCGCCTTTCCTCTTTGACTTTGATGATAGCAGTCACCATGAAAGCAGGGCTGATCAGCACTATAGTGAGGCCCAAGCTAAAACGAGGGTACTCATTCAGCTGTGATTTGGAGTCACTCTGTTGCTTGGATCATTTGGAGGTTAACTGTGAGGGTTCATGCAATGTCTATCTCACTCAGGGAACCAGCATGTTGTGTATTATACAAGGAGGATATCCAGATGCTAGTCTGTGTTAAGGGAGCCACCAAATGCTTAAGGTACAATATATTTATAGCGAGCTGTTACCCGGGCTTACCTTCTGCATTGTGTACTTCTAAATGCTTCTCAGCCTAATGGTATAACTATATTTACAATCATATTTACTGCAGCCATTAACAGTAGGTCAAAATCCTGGAACTCCCTACCTAAAAGCACTGTGGGAGCACCTTCACCACACGGACTGCAGCGGTTCAGGAAGATGGCCCACCACCACCTTTTCAAGGGCAACTAGGGATGGGCAATAAATGATGGCCTTGCTAGCCCGTGCCCACATCCTGAGAATGAATTTTTAAAAAAGCCTGAGGGCTGCCACATAAAAAAGGCCCAAAGTCTCCGTGCACAAACAGCTCTATTAATGCTCTACACCCAGTCCCAGCTTTAGCCCAGCAGGGTTTGGTTGTAGAGTAACATTCAGTTGTGGGTGAGCCAGCACTTCAATGATAAAAACAGAGACAGCAGCATCAAGGAGAGCTGCCCCCGTATCACTAATTCCTCCATCCTGCACAGCTAATTCAGCAGCCACAGCCACTCTTATCCGAGTATTTAGGACTGCTAAGGCACTTAACAGGTGCTGTACAAGTCACATGCTGACAGGTTTCCTTTTTGCCATGAGCACTACAGAGAGTTAAACTATTGGCCAGGAGAGGGCAGGGCCATCATCAGGGACACGCCAGTGGCCAGTAATTATTTGCCTAATGAGCAGCATTGCCTTCAAATACTCCAAAAACAAGATGGCCGGATTTTTACCCTGCCCCATGTTTTTTTCTCTATAGCAGTTTCCCATTGGATTGACATTGGTCACATAAAAAATACCCCTTCCCTCCACCCAATAAACACCCTAGTTAGAAAAACATTTACTCACTAGCATGCCCGGCATCAGTTATCATTATATATGTTGTATGAGTATTGCAGATTTTAAAATGGTCAAGGTTGCTACAAAATATAGCTGCCTGATAGTATAATTGCAGTGTAATGTGCTGTCAATGTCACAATAAGCAGTTTGCAATAAGTTTGCCTAAGAATCTTCCAGCATAAAGCAGCTAGTAGCAGAATCCTTTCACCATAGCACAATGGAAAATCTTCCATTTTATTAGTTACACACACATGTGCTACTTTTGTATTAAGTTTCAGCAGACTATTCGATGCACTACAGGAGGTGCAGTAGACGTTTCTCACCCAGAGAAGAGTATAGGATCACAATCCTCATGAACTCCGCAGCAGAAATGCAGAGTGTTTACTGAAGCTCCAGTCCCTCGAAGCACAAACTTTGGATCAGGGGGACGCAGGGCCATAGGGTAGCCACGGAAATCTGTAGAGAGAACGTTCAACGAGTAACGTAACAAGGGTTTAAAAATTGTTAATATATTCTTAATCCACAATGCATCAGCTATTTTTGTTGCTGCATCAAATGCACAACAACTTTTAAAGTAGACTTTTTTGTGTATTTAACAAAATAGCACACATCACATGCTCTGCTATGGGCAACATGAGAACATGAATTACATTCTATAGCAAACTGACAGCACCAAATAGGTAAACATTTGCAGTCACTCAGTGTCGATTTAGAAAATCACAAACTGATATTCACCAAGTGGTCTTATGGCACAAAATAAGTACTATTGGGATAATATATATTGTTTAAAAATCACTGACATCTCTGGGTAGCCATGTGCAATAGAATGACTAGATACAGTTTTATACAGTGAATTTCTGATTTTAACTATGCAATTAAGGGGAAGTGCCAAATAAAGACCAGGCATTTCCCTATATGGATGTAATGGAGGGGGAATGGATTCCCCATATTTGTTCAAGGTCAGCAAGCACAGAGCAAGTCACCTCCCACCCTTCAAAGCTGCACCTCACATTTCTCCATATTAAGTTTCATCTGTCATCCATTTACCCAATCTATCAACCTGTCAATGTCCTTCTGAAGTCACTTGCAGTCACTCTTCAGTTCACCATGCTCCCTATTTTTGTGCCATCCACAAATTTTGATATTTTGCCCCTTATAACAAATCCAGTTCATATATATAAAATTTTAAAAATGGTCTCAGAATTCCAAAGATACCACACCTAATGGTGGTGCTATTAAATATAACGTTACGTGACAAATTGGAAGCAATGGGGCAACGTCTAACATTACGCAACAGCCCAAATAGTACCTTTAGGGAACCCCCAAACTAAGCCTGAGAAAATGGCAGGACAGAGGCCCATTTTATCAGAAAAATAAGCGACCAAATCCAATATGGACAACTGCAGACAGAGGCAATAATGTAAAATAGAGGACCCCAGGGAGTTTTAAAGTGAACCAAAAATGTGAAGTGAGCCATGAAGAAAAATCTCGGAAGGGGAAGAAATAATTATTTCTGTTGAAAATAAGTGCAGGATGTCAGTGGTCCAATAGTGGCAGAGAGGCCTCAAAAGAAAACGACTCAAAAGACACAGAACTCCAGCAGGACGCTCTCTTAGAATGGTGGAGCTTCCTTATCACCCCTCCCCCACCCCAAAATGTGGAGCAAATATTTGGCGGCCGGTCTCCTCAGCCCCTGCCCTGACCCCACCTCCTGCTATGTTTGTTGTCAGTTGGTAGTTTCTGTCCCCATTTGCTACTTGCTTACTGGTACGTTCCATATCTATTCAGTTGTAGTTTGTTCCTGTTTTTATGAATGACATTTGAGCCAATCAGGTGCAAGTGTCACACATACTTTGCACATCAAGTGTAACAGATACAGGTGCACGCTACACATAAGACTAGAATTTTTTTTCTTCTGAATGATTTAATTTAGCTCATCAGGCCAATAACCACATAAAAGTTCTTTTTCCTCCAAATAACAAATCTCACGATTCTTCTCAAAGCTTCATGTGAGCTTGTTTCTGCTGGTAATGTCAGCAATATCTAGAAGAACTGGATATCCTGTCTTGATCAGAAAACTGCTTGGTTAAGGGCCCTAGCTTAATTGTGCATTGCTAATCTGTCAGCCACACAGATGTCAGCCCTGCCTCCCTAATTAAGGCCAGCGCCAGGTAGTGCTTCCTAAGTAAATGTTGAGCGATTCAGATAACTGTTCTCACAGCCATGTACTCTTAACAGTTAGGAAGTATGTTTTTGTGCTAGCTCATTTCTCCTTTGAGGAGAGGTTTGTTAAAAGGCTTTCACTTATCAACATTTGGCCAAACACAAGAAATGCTATTTTAGTGTAACACAAAGCAATTAATTTCACATGGTTCACATGACTAGAGCTCTATCCATTGACATAAAAAAATCATGATTCATGCTACACTATTAGCAGTCAGGCGCTTTCAATATTTATATTTAGTACAGAAACTCGGGAAACATAGTACCTAGATTTAAAAACACAAATATCAAAACTTATCACCTTGTTTGATATTCAAATTTTTAAAGTTTATATAATGTGCTGGTACGGGACTCAAGAGTGTTTACAGAAATTAGTCTGCAATATGTTGTCTTAAATAAAAGAAATGGGTGACATTCACTTTGTGACTATGGTTTACAGTGTGGTAAAGACTGCTAAAGTTAATCAGGACACAGCACCATTTCCACTCTCTCAATCACTGAGGGCCTCCAGGTTGTGAAAAAGCAAGGAAAACACATTTTTTTTAAAAACAACAAATGCTAGCTCCCCTATATTAGTATAAGGCAATCAGCAACTTCGGACCAATTGAATAATAAATTGTGCACAGATACTTATTCATCGCATTTCCAAAGCTGAAATTGGATCACTTCTGTAATTTAAACTTTAAGACAGCGATAATTTAAGGTGGGGGGGGGGGGGAGGGGAAGGAATTAATTTAGTTGCAATGAATCAAAGAGATTTTCTTTTTCAATATTCTCATCCCAATCCCACATATTGTGGGATCCCATTCCTCTTTGAAGAAGTAACGAAGAATCAGCCTTGTAGTCAGCAGAAGCAGATAACACAGGAACTGTAATCTGACTCTAAGCCTTGGATAAAGAAAGTTTGTTTCCTTGTGACCATATGATGGCTTGTCCATCAACACATTCTCACTAATTAGGCCTAATTATCAGCCAAAGCTCGCTTCCCCTTCATGTTATTAAATCAGAAATAATCACATGCCCAGGCTTCTGTCAGCACCTGAGAGACCGGAGACCCCAATTCAATTGAAACCACTATCAAGCCCGGCCTTTGGAAGAGCTTGCTTGGCAATTTCTCCTGGCTTCAAAGATCCAGGTCCCCACACAGCCGCATGCCAGCGGTGCATTCTTGGGAGTGGATGCGGCGGTATGACTGACAGTGACACCCTTGACCCCTGCATTATTTCACAAATTACCGCTCGAGAAAGATGCTGATTACCTATTGTGCGGTAATATTGGGTAAATGGCACACCAAACTTTTAAAATGCGTTCATAACAAAACACGCGCATAGGACAAGAGTAAAAGAAAAAAGGATCACTGTCAGCAGAATGGACTCTGTACAGGAGCTGCATTTTGACAAAGGCAGGACAGATTGATTAGAATCAAACAGCCATGATTGTGTTACTCATGAGCATTTATAGAGGAATCTGTAAGCTAGGGATTTAGATAAAGTTTGAAAACAGGGATTCTGCTGAAATTTGAGGAAGTTTTCAAAGTCAACACATAAAAATCTTGCCAATTCTACTTCCAGTTTGTAAACTTTTGACATGAAATTATGTTATTCCTCAATACTGATCAATGTCACCTTTCTTTTGATTACAGACTGTTTATTGCTAATTCAGAGAAAGCTACCTTTCCATTTTCTAGTCAGCAGACTTTGGCGAACAGCCATGATTGAGAGAATACGTAAAATGTTACAAAAACCGTATGAAGTAACTAAAACACTTAGGACTTGAAAATAACTTCAGACTGGATTATTTCCCAGTAATCAATTGTTTATCATTACCAGATAAAACTTGGAGTGAATAGGTCACAATCATTAATCCTTCACCACATACCCTGTGACCACAAGTCATAAGCCACTGCTACCATTCAACTGTCAGCAAAAGCTGACCTATAACAGGACTACTCCGTCAAAAACAAGGGCCTGGAATTTCATCCGTGGACACAATCCGGAAGTTAAATCCGAAAACGCTCCCATTCAGCCCATGTCAAGTTATGCTCAAATTTCCTGCCACTCTCATTAGAATACGTCCGAATGGAAAATGGACATAAATCAGCGTAAACAATCGGGGCCCATGGAAAGCACCAAACTCACACTACATATTCCTTCTTCAAGCATGAAAATAAAAGTTTCAACTCATTCAACCATCATTCATGCACAGCAAAAAAAAAAGCCATTTAGATTCCGAAACAAAAACGCTTCCGGACTAAGTGATATTAAATAGACTGGGACACAGATCTGATTTCCCCATGCCACTGGATGGGAGGGAACAGTCAGTGGCAGAGGAATTCCCTCAGCTGCTTTTGTGTGGCTCCTATCTGCTGTTTGAGTGGTGCTGTCACAGACCTTGAACCAAGTAGCCCATAGCTGATGTGTGGCGTGGTAGCACCTGAGGGGAAAAATCGATTCCTTTAATAGGTCTTAAAAACCCCTTCTCATATATCTAACAATAACGTATTGCAAATTGCAGCTGTAGTCATGTATTTTACATAGTGAAGCATCTACTTTTTACAACTGGGCAATGCCTCACATACAAAGGAAAAGGTCTCAGAGCCAAAAAAACACTGCAAATTCCTCCTCCAGATTTTTAAAAAACATATTAGAAAGTCTTTCAGTGAACCAATGTGTAGCCTAAAAGTACATCAAAAAAAGCACTTTATTGAGATACAGTGTACAAGACAGAGTGCCCAGTAGCTACAGTGGCAGCTGACACTCCAGTGCAGTACTGAGGGAGCGCTGCATTGTCGGAGGTGCCGTCTTTTGGATGAGATGTTAATCAAAGGCCCTGTCTGCCCTCTCAGGTGGACGTAAAAGATCCCATGGCACTATTTTGAAGAAGAGCAGGGAGGTTTTCCCCGGTGTCCTGCTCAATATTTATCCCTCCACCATCACTAAAATACAGGTTATCTGGTCATTATCTCATTGCTGTTTGTGGGACCTTGCTGTGCGCAAATTGGCTGCCACATTTCCTACATTACAATAATGACTGCACTTCAAAAGGTACTTAATTGGCTGTAAAGCGAATTGGGACGTTCTGAGGTTGTGAAAGGCACTATGTAAATGCAAGTTATTTCTTTTCTTTCTTTGAAGGTTAATGCAAATAAAGATAGCTGTGTTTTACTGTGCAAGTCAATCTACACCCCTGTTATTGCGGAACTGAAAGAGCACATAAAAAGCATATGGATTGATCTGTCTGCCACACCCAGCCCTTTCAGTATATATTTATACCTGGAAATAATGAACGTTTTCAGCTTGCCCACAGTCACACACACTATTGTTATATTTCCATAGCTGGCTCACTGCCGGTGGTATTTCTGCCATCAACAACAGACCGGCAATGTAGAAAGTTGGTGCTCCTGCTCCCAGAGGCCGTCCACAACACCAGGAGGCGGTTTTCCTTGGACGCCTTTGGCAGTAGTGCCGCCTCGAATGGTAACATGAAGAAAATGCGGCTTGCTGTCAGAGGTAGAGGCAACTACCTCTTTTGGCCCACATGTAGACGGAGTGTGGCCCACCCAGTCTGTACAATTCATTGATGTGGTTTTGTATTCACCGTCCAATACGGGCCTTCCCAGTTATTGCGAAAGTTGGGACAACAACAGCTACATAGCTGCAAACCACAACTTCAAAACTGCACAATTTTACATGTGCACAATTGTTTTAAAGTGAAGCCAGCTGCCGTAGAAACTCCCTGTAATATAAACAGGGTCCTTCCTTACAGAACCTGGGACCGAGATGGTTGCAGAACTCCAGTTCCCCAAGTAGTCCTTCAATAAAAATGCTCCACATAAAATCTGATGGAAAAACTCTTAAAAGAAAGGTATCATTCAAATATTTTTTTAAATGTTTAATTCCCTAGTCCTCATACCTTTTTCTGGTAAACACACATCCACAATAAGTATTCTCATTCAAAGCATACACACACAGTGGGAGGCCTCATAAAGAACTGTACCCCCAAACACTATATAAAATACTATTCCCCAACATTGTCATCCGTTTCCTTAAAGGATAATTAAATCAACTGATACGGTTATATGATCCTAAATATTATATAATCCTATATAATCATAAACATTATAACATTATAAAGAGAAACATACTGTTTGTCAATATCCAACTGCTGTTTAAAGGCTACCTATAAACTTTTCCATACAGTGAAATTATGAATAGGGAGCATACACTCAAAATCAATTAACTTGAGGATTCAATATCATTTCTCCCATCATAATTTTGTGGAGAGGTTAAGAGGCAGGATAGTGAAGGAACGAATAATAATTAAAAAAAGAAAAGGATACTGAGGAATATAAATGTGTCAAGGTTGTAATGCTTATATAGAAATGTGTACAGCATTGGAAATAAATTTAGGGGCATTAGTTAGAATGGAGGGACATGACATTGTAGCTTGAAAGAAAGACAGAAGGAGAAAAGGGAGGTGGGATGATTTTATTAAAGACGTGGCTACAGTCACAGAAGGTTTTTTATTGATGATGGCAATTTTTATTGATAATGGCTGTTAGGGCACATGGTATTAATGGAAATGCAACCGTATAGATCAATGGCTGGGAACAGAAAACAAAGAGCAGAGCAAATGCATGAATTAAGAAATAGTAAGGGATCTGTGACCATATTGGGAGTACATTATACTCCACTGAGTAGTGGGGAAAGAAATCAAGGATGAAATTTTCAGGCAATTTAGAGAGCTTAGCAGTAATTCACTGGCTGTGAGGCGCTTTGGGACGTCCTGATGTCATGAAAGGCGCTATATAAATGCAAGTTCTTTAATAACAGGGTTGTAATACTGGAGGACTTTAATTAAGCTAAATTAGTGTGGGCTAAGACAAAAATTTGTAATCAAAATGGGAGGGACTCTTAGAATACATTCAGAACTGTTTTCTTAATGTCCAACAAGGAAGGGAGCAGTGCTAGGTCCGGTTCTGGATAACCAAGGACAAGTAAATGACCTGAAAATAGGAGAATACTTGGGAAATAGTTACTATAATCTAACTGGTTCACGTTGCAAATAGAGAGGAATCAAAAATAAGGTGCTGGACTAGAAATGAGCCAATTTCAGTGGGATGAAAGGGTGCCTAGCCCAGGCTAACCGGTTGTAAAGAATGGCAGGCCAAACAGCAGTGGGAGATATTTAATGTATGTATTTAATACATTCCAACTAGAAGTAAAGGGGAAACACCAAGGGCAACGATTCCATGGATAAAGAGAAAGCTCGGAGCAAAAATCAGATATAAAAGAAAAGGTACATGATAAATATGGGAGGGAATAATACAGAAGAATATTATAATTTAAAAGGTGTAAAAGGAAAGCAAAAAAGGAAGATTAGGAAGACTCGGAGGGGAGTTTGAGAGAAGACAGGTGGTCAACAAAGAAAAATGGCATGGGTTGTTATAAGCGCATAAGAAGAAAAAGGATAGCCTTAGAAGGGATAAAGAGTACTTACAAATGGAGCCATCTTGTACTTGAGATTGAGGAAATTTAAGAGATGTTTCAATAAATGTTTTGCCTTCATTTTTAGAGAAGGTGAAAGTGGGACTGTAGGAGTTGTGGAGGAGGATAGGGAAGAGCCACTGCTGGAGATAAATATTCAAAAAGAAACTGGATTTTAAAAAAGTCATTGGGACTAAAGGAAGTGGCCCTGGAAATAGTGGATGCATTGGTGATCATCTTCCAAAATTCTATAGACTCTGGAACAGTTCCGACAGATTGGAGGGTGGCAAATGTAACCCCACTAATTAAAAAAGGAGGGAGAGAAAAAGCAGGGAATTACAGACCAATTAGCCTAACATCAGTAGTGGGGAAAATGCTAGAGTCTATTATAAAAGATGCGATAACAGAACACTTGGAAGGCATTAATGAGATTGGACAAAGTCAGCATGGGTTTATGAAAGGGAAATCATGCTTAACAAATCTACTGGAGTTTTTTGAGGCTGTAACTAGTAGAATAGATAGGGGCGAACCAGTGGATGTGGTGTACTTGGATTTTCAGAAGGCTTTTGATAAGGTCCCACACAAGAGGTTAGTGTGCAAAATTAAAGCACATGGGATTAGGGGGAATATACTGGCATGGATTGAGAATTGGTTGACAGACAGGAAAGAGAGAGTAGGAATAAACGGGTCTTTTTCCGGGTAGCAGGCAGTGACTAGTGGGGTACTGCAGGATCAGTGCTTGGGCCCCAGCTATTCACAATATATATCAATGATTTGGATGAGGGAACTAAATGCAACATTTCCAGGTTTGCAGATGACACAAAGCTGGGGTGGAATGTGAGCTGTAAGGAGGATGCAAAGAGGCTCCAATGTGATTTAGACAAGTTGGGTGAGTGAGCAAGAACATGGCAGATGCAGTATAACGTGGATAAATGTGAGGTTATCCACTTTGGTTGTGAAAACGGAAAGGCAGATTATTATCTGAATGGTGATAGATTGGGAAAAGGGGAGGTGCAACGAGACCTGGGTGTCCTGTTCACCAATCGCTGAAAGCGAGCATTCAGGCGCAGCAAGCAGTTAGGAAGGCGAATGGTATGTTGGCCTTCATTGCAAGAGGATTTGAGTACAGGAGCAGGGATGTCTTACTGCAGTTATACAGGGCCTTGGTGAGACCACATCTGGAGTATTGTGTGCAGTTTTGGTCTCCTTATCTGAGGAAGGATGTCCTTGCCATGGAGGGAGTGCAACGAAGGTTTACCAGGCTGATTCTTGGGATGGCAGGACTGACGTATGAGGAGAGATTGGGTCGACTAGACCTATATTCACTTGTGTTTAGAAGAATGAGAGATGATCTCATCGAAACATATAAAATTCTAACAGGGCTAGACGGACTAGATGCAGGGAGGATATTCCCGATGGCTGGGGAATCCAGAACCAGGAGTCACAGTCTCAGGATATGGGGTCTGCCCTTTAGAACCGAGATGAGGAGAAATTTCTTCACTCAGAGGGTGGTGAACCTGTGGAATTCTCTACCACAGAAGGCAGTGGAGGCCAAGTCATTAGATGTATTCAAGAAGGAGATAGATATATTTCTTAACGCTAAAAGGATCAAGGGATATGGGGAAAAAGCGGGAACAGGGTACTGAGTTAGACGATCAGCCATGATCATTTTGAATGGCGGAGCAGGCCCGAAGGGCCGAATGGCCTACTCTTGCTCCTATTTTCTATGTTTCTAAGAGTAGAAAAGTCACAAGGTCCAAATGGTATGCATCCACAGTACTGAAAGAGGTTGGGAAGGAGACGGCAGAGACACTAACCAGTAATTGCACCAAAGAACTGGAGAGTAGCAAATGTTACATCTCTAAGGGGAAAGAGATAAACCATGAAAAAAACCTAAAAAGGGGAAAGGGATAAGCCAGAAAATTAAAGGTCAATTAGTCTTATCTATCTTTTAGAGGGTATAGACAGGTGAAAACGAACATAAGGAGGGCATGGACATGTGAGGAAGAACACAAGGAGGGTGAGACAGGTGAGGAAGAACTCAAGGAGGGTTTAGACAGGTGAGGAAGAACTCAAGGAGGGTTTAGACAGGTTACTGCAATAGGTAGATGTAGATCAATACAAAGATAGGTGTAGTAGTACATTGTGGGGGGCAAAAATCAATGAAAGGAAGCATACTCTAAACACTAAGGTCCTTAACAAAATGGAGGAAGAGAGAGAGAAATTTAGGGTGCCGATACAGAGATCTTTAAAGATGAGTATGCAGGTAGAAAACATCACATTAAAAGCAAATGAGATTCTGGGTTTTATACACAGAGCAAGAAAGTGATGGTTGGTTCAAGACATCGCCTTCGGCCACAGTTGGAATATTGTACATATCTCTGGGCATTCAAGTATAGAAAGGATATTACAGCCATGAAAAAAGTATGGTGAAGATTCATTAGAATCATAATAGGAAAGAAAGACTATATTTTCAAAAAATTGGGGCTTTTTTCTTTAGGACAATGAAGGGGAAAGGGGGAATCGAAAAGAGGTTTTCAAACGTATGGGACACAGATGGAGAGGATAAATAGTGAAAGATCATTTCCACTATTTGGTAAATCAGTAGCAAGGGGGCGCAGTCAGGTATTTCACGAGAAGAATATAGAAATAAGTTAGATTTTGTTCACACAAAGCTATTAGATCAGAGGGAATGCTTTACCACAAGTGGCTATTGAGGCAGAGATTGTAACATTATTTATCAGGGGACTGGATAAGTATTTGAAAAGGAAGATTACAAAAGGACAGGGAAATGAGATTAGACCTGACATAGGTGCAGTGGGCTAAATGAAAACAGAATCCGTATTAGCTTTTAAAAAGGAAGTTAATAAATATTTGAAAAAGAAAAATGTAAAAGAGTATATAGAAAGGGGAAGAAATTGTACCACCAGGATAGCTCTTTGAGAGAGTCAGTACAGGCGTAATGGGCCAAATAGCCTCCTTCTGCACTGTAAAATTTTATAAAATGGCCACCTTCAGCATTGTACTTTCTATGTCACACTACAAAGATCCCAGGTGTACACGATGCATATAGCATTATGTGGCAATACTGAGATGTGATCATGGAAACACATGAGAGACATTCAAGCCTTGGAGGGCAATTCAGAGAAAAGCCATAAGAGTAATCCCTAACATTATAGAAAGATGCTGCAATGAAAGACTGCAGAAATTTGGGCTTTTTGGTCTTGAAAGGAGGCGACTAAGAGGGGTCCTCATACAGGTAACACTTTTCTATATAATGGCCTCCTTCATCAGTAATTGGGAATTGAATGAATACTTGAAGGGGAAAAATTTGCAGGGCTACGGGGAAAGTGCAGGGGAGTGGGACTAATTGGATAGCCCTTTCAAAGAGCTGGCACAGGCACAATGGGCTGAATGGCCTCCTGTGCTGTATCATTCTATCTTTATACAGTACATATATGGTAAACAGTATAGATAAAAAATAAATCTGGCACACTACTTCCAATTGAACTGAGATAGTGGGACAAGGGGACACAGATTCAAGCTGCCAAAGGCAAATTTAGGACCGATGTCATGAAATTCTCTCTCACAATGAGCAATCAACCCAGACTAGACTCTGGAATTATTTAATAATGATTTGGGGAAGAGACAGTAAATTATTTTTAGATTGATGAGCTGGGATTGGGACGAATGACTCTCCTTGTATCTATCTTGTGAATTATATTTTAAAAAACAATAAAAGAGGGTATTAATTATTTTTAATCACTGACATTGAAAAAACCTACAATATCACTCCATCCAGTCTGAAAATAGTATATTTACAGACAGAATATCAGACATGATAATGAGCCTATGTTATCTATCCCTGGAGCCTACACTGCCTGGGAAACAGGTCAAACTGTAGGTGGATGGGAACATGCAGTTGCAGCTCTGCCAGCCCACCCACATTGAATAGAGCGGCACCTGTCAGGGGGGACTGAAAATGAACTTTTTAAAAAAACAATTAGCACATTAGTATTGCAATATTGATAAATTTACTGCCAACAATATGAAATTAAAGCTCATCACTTCTTTAAGTAGAGTTTCACTGTCTAGTGCCCAAGGGCAACAATATGCAAGATAGGTTTAAACTTCACCTACGGTCTCTGATACTACTAGGCAGGTGATCTGAAGTACTTGCACAGCAAGCTCAAGAACACAACATCACAATGTTCTCAAAGTTTAACGAGAACAACTGTTACAATTCAGTGCACTCCAAATACGTTTTCTTGTGAAAGACTGAAAGATACACAAAGGGAAGTCCGAGCTCCCTCGGAACTGAAATTTGGCCTTATACAATGACCTCTTACTGATGAGGTAAACATTGCAATTAATAGAGGTTACCACCATAAATAAACTCCTGATCTCTCTGAGAGACGAACAAACAACTTTCTTTCAAACCGCTTATGCCAGGTTACAACTACGAATCAGGTTTATTAATAAAATTAGGAGGAGAAGCAAAAGTTAAACACAGCAGACAGATAAAACCAGCACGGTTCAAATAACTTACAAAGATCTGCAACACAAAACAAAAGAACTCAAAGTTCTCTCAGTTACGATCAATCTTTGTGAGGGGAAGTTTAGACGTGAAATCAGACATTCACAGAGCTTTCCACTAGCCCGAGCTGCCTGGTAAAGTAGGTGTTCACTGAAGAAGCCCTGGTAGGGACCCCAATTATATCCCCTCTTTACCTTGATGTCCAAATATTAAAATACAGAGTCTCTTATGACGTGAAAAATGACAGATCTCTGATGTGCCACAACAGTGTTATTGCCATATTAGCTAATGTGGGAGTTTACATAGTACTTATAGTAGTTTGCCTATCTAACAAGTGACTGCACTTCAAAAGTAATTCATTGGATATGAAGACATCTTGAGGATATGATAAGGCACTATATAAATGCAAGTTCTTCCTTTAACAAGAAATAGATCTATCTACACAAACAAAGGTCTTGTATCTATTGCATGTCCACCACATACATCAAAATATTTAAAGTATATATTTTTTTTAAAAACAAGTCAGTCATTCCCTGCTAGTTTTTCTGACCTTCCTTAACCCAGCCTTTCCCCACGGAGCAGAAGGAATGTACACGCAGCTGCCAATCTACAGCAACTTCTCTCTGCGATTAGCCTCCAATTGATCTCAGGGTGTACAGTGGCCTAAGGCCAAGTTAAACACAGCTCTGTCATAGCATTCGAGCATCATAACTATGCTCCAGACTCTCATCCCTGGTAAGCAACATCACAGGAGATCAACTTCATATGTATATTAACAGTACTGTATAAAACATACTGCTCCTTTAAGTAAAACAATTTAATAAAGATCTATTAACTCAGGCACACATACCTGTCGTTGTTCTTTTCAATCTTAAAGGTTAATTATAATGTTGGTGTGCAGTTATGATCTGAAGGAAACAGGAAATCAGAAGCACTTGTACTTCGACACCTTCTAGAAAACAGAAAGGCTTCAGTCAGTTGTCTACACCTACAAGTATGGACATTCATCAGTATAATGTAATATTTTCATCAAGTCCACGCCTATGTAACAAATAAAGACCTGCATTTATATAACATCTTTCATGACCTCAGGACGCCCCAAAACGCTTTACAACCTTTACTTTACTTTTGAAGTGTAGTCACTGTTGTAATGTAGGAAAAGTAGCAGCCAATTTGCTGAGGCCAAGGTTCCACAAACAGCAACGTGATAATGACCAGATAATCCTTTTTTTAAAAAAAAAATGATGTTGGATGAGGGATAAATGTTCGCCAGGACACCGCGGAGAACTCCCCTGCTCTTCTTCAAAATGGTGCCATGGGATCCTTTACGTCCATCCGAGAGGGCAGACGGGGCCTCAGTTTAACGTCTCATCTGAAAGACGGCACCACTGGCTGTGCAGCGCTCCCTCAGTACTGCACTGGGGTGTCAGCCTAGATTTTTGTGCTCAAGGCTCTGGAGTGAGGCTTGAATCCGCAACATTCTGACTCAGAGGCAGGAGTGCTACCACTGAGCCACAGCTGACACAATAAATTTTGTTATAAATATTTCTTTAAAATGTTGTGTTCTTGAAGTTATGACAGTAGGGTCTTTTGTTACTCTGTCTCTTTTTATTTTTTTTACCTTCAGTAGGTCTCCCCAAGCTATGCAACATTCCCCACTTAGGTGGCAAGCAGATGGCTTCATCTCAGGACTTTCCCAAAATGTACTTTTTTTTGCTGAGGGTATCAAACCACTCTACTTTCTCCCTGGTCACAAACCAATTGAAGCTCCCAAACCTCTATAAATGCCATTCTCAACTAGCAACTAGGAGATGAATGGTAGCACATTCCACATTCTTACCACTCTTTGGATAAGGAAGTTTCTCCTGAATTCCCTATTGGATTTATTAGCGACTATTTTATATTTACGACCACTAGTTTTGGACTCCCCCACAAGTGGAAACATTTTCTCTACATCTACCCTATCAAACATAATCATTAACTTAAAGACCTCTGTCAGGTCACCTCTCAGCCTTCTCTTTTCTAGAGAAGAGAGTCTCAGCCTGTTCAGCCTTTCCTATAAGGATATCCTCTCAGTTCTGGTATCATCCTTGCGAATTTTTTTTGCACCCTCCCCAATGCCTCTATATCCTTTCCATAATATGGAGACCAGAACTGTGCACAATACTCCAAATGTGGTCTAACCAATGTTCAATACAAGTTTAACATAACTTCTTTGCTTTTCAATTCTATCCCTCTAAAAAATGAACCCTAGTGCTTGATTTGCCTTTTTTTTTTTAAATGGATTTATTAACCTGCATCATTACTTTTAGTGATGTGTATCTGTACCCCTAGATTTTTTATATATATATTTCAAAATATACTTTATTTCATAAAATTTAAAGATACACACAGTTCAATGTAAAAGCTCACAATTTCAAGCAATGCAGTTCAAACCAATAAATGCAGATCGTACACATTATGATCTCATTATTACAATTCAAAACATAGTACATATCTTCTAATACATTCTGTACAATACAAAGTGGGGTGGTCTTTCCCTATAGAGCTTTTGCGTGGGCCGCAGCTCGCTTCAGTGCATCCCGCAGCACATACCCCTGGACCTTGGAATGTGCCAGTCGGCAACACTCGGTCGTGGACAGCTCCTTCAGCTGGAAGACCAACAGGTTTCCTCCCTTTGCTCCTCTAATCTGTTTAGACTCTTATTAACCAAGCAGTATGTGGCCTTCTTATTCTTCCTAACAAAATGCACCACCTCACACTTATCTATATTGAAATTTATTTGCCAATTACACACCCATTCTGCAAGTTTATTAATGTCCTATTGCATTTTGACGCATTCTTCGTATGTATTAACCACACCATTCAATTTGGTGTCATCTGCAAATTTTGAAATTGTACTTTCGATTCCCGAATTCAAATCATTAATGTAAATTGTGAACAACAGCGGTCGCAGCACCGATCTTGGGGAATACCACATCCTACCTTATGCCAGTCTGAGGAGCTACCCTTAACCCCTACTCTCTGTTTTCTGTTTTGTAGCCAACTTGCTATCCATTCTGCTAGCTGTCCACTGTCCTCAGCCACAAATCTACTTTATCTGCCTATTGTGATCTGATCAGGCTACAATGGTTTGACTTATAGGGAGAGGTTGGATAGACTGAGACTTTTTTCCCTAGAGAGTAGGAGGTTAAGGGGTGATCTTATAGAAGTCTATAAAATAATGAGGGGCATAGATAAGGTAGATAGTCAAAATCTTTTCCCAAAGGTAGGGGAGTCTATAACGAGGGGACATAGATTTAAGGTGAGAGGGGAGAGATACAAAAGGGTCCAGAGGGGCAATATTTTCACTCAAAGGGTGGTGAGTGTCTGGAACGAGCTGCCAGAGGCAGTAGTAGAGGCGGGTACAATTTTGTCTTTTAAAAAGCATTTGGACAGTTACATAGGTATAGAGGGATATGGGCCAAGTGCAGGCAATTGGGACTAGCTTAGTGGTATAAACTGGGCGACATGGACATGTTGGGCCGAAGGGCCTGTTTCCATGTTGTAACTTCTATGATTCTAACTGAATCTTTGACTTCACGATCAATTTGCATAAAAACTGAATCATTTCAGCCTTTTAAAAATGTGATATTCTAATCACGAATGTATGAGAATCTTTAAAAAGCAAATTATGCCAACCGTGGAAACCAGTTATTGTCCCCTTATTACGAAGCTGCAGTTGTGCTCTAAGGCTGTTCGCTGTAGAGTGTGAAGGGCTGTTAACAAGGCCAGAACTACACTTATAGAGTTGTAATGTACACTCTGCTCCTGCCAGGAGAGAGCTCTACTACTGCAGTAGCTATTTTTCTTTAACATTAGTAAAATGCAGGCAGCATTGCCTGCTTTCTCTTAACATTAAAGAAACTGTGTTAAGTTGATAAAGTATCCAGGAGACCGCTTGATCACTTTTATAAAGACGGCCTCACACAGAATGTACAATTATATTCTAGCAGGTATAACACCCAGGTGGTGTAATACATTGACTGTCTTGTTTGCGTTCAGCAGTCATATTAGGATTTGATTCCTGGGTCACACTGCCACATTTGCATCAATACACACCCAAAAACACTTCACAATGGCTCGAAGTTAGCAGTATAACTGCAGCCTCAGCCTCACACGCTGGACGAAAAGTTGTATTTCACCACTTGGGTACCTCACAGAATTGAAATTATGCAATAGAAATAAATTCATTGAAAACATTAATAGGAATTTTTTCTTTAACATTGAGACTAATCTGTAAAGATGGGACTCGCCTCCGAGTAAACTGAGGGGCTCCTATCCCAGAACCTCCTGTATAGTGAAGGACTCTCAGCCCAGACCTCCTGCACAGTGAGGGGAGGGGGAGGGGTCTCCTCTCCCAGATCCTCCTGTACAGTGAGAGGAGAGATGTCTCGTCTCCCGGACCCTCCTGTTCAATGCGAGGGTGGTCTACTCTCCCAGACCCTCCCGTACAGTGAGGGGGGGGTCTCCTCTCACAGACCCTCCCGTACAGTGAGGGGGGGGTCTCCTCTCACAGACCCTCCCGTACAGTGAGGGGGGGGTCTCCTCTCACAGACCCTCCCGTACAGTGAGGGGGGGGTCTCCTCTCACAGACGCTCCTGTACAGTGAGCGGGGGATCTCCTCTCCCAGACCCTCCCGTACAGTGAGGGGGGTCTCCTCTCCCAGACCCTCCTGTACAGTGAGGGGAGGAGGTCTCCTCTCCCAGACCCTCCTGCATAGTGAGGGAGGTCTCCTCTCCCAGACCCTCCCGTACAGTGAGGGGGGTTCTCCTCTCCCAGACCCTCCCGTACAATGAGGGGGGGGGTCTCCTCTCCCAGACCCTCCTGTACAGTGAGGGGGGTCTCCTCTCCCAGACCCTCCTGTACAGTGAGGGGAGGGGGTCTCCTCTCCCAGACCCTCCCGCACAGTGAGGGGGGTCTCCTCTCCCAGACCCTCCCGTACAGTGAGGGGGGGGTGTCTGCTCTCCCAGACCCTCCCGTACTGTGAAGAGGGGGGGTCTGCTCTCCCAGACCCTCCCATACAGTGAAGAGGGGGGGTCTGCTCTCCCAGACCCTCCCATACAGTGAAGAGGGGGGGTCTGCTCTCCCAGACCCTCCCATACAGTGAAGAGGGGGGGTCTGCTCTCCCAGACCCTCCCATACAGTGAAGAGGGGGGGGTCTCCTCTCCCATACAGTGAAGAGGGGGGGGTCTCCTCTCCCAGACCCTCCCATACAGTGAAGAGGGGGGGGGGGGGGTCTCCTCTCCCAGACCCTCTCATACAGTGAAGAGGAGGGTCTCCTCTCCCAGACCCTCCCATACAGTGAAGAGGGGGGTCTCCTCTCCCAGACCCTCCCATACAGTGAAGAGGGGGGGTCTCCTCTCCCAGACCCTCCCATACAGTGAAGAGGGGGGGTCTCCTCTCCCAGACCCTCCCATACAGTGAGGGGGGATCTCCTCTCCCAGACCCTCCCATACAGTGAGGGGGGGTCTCCTCTCCCAGACCCTCCCATACAGTGAGGGGGGTCTCCTCTCCCAGACCCTCCCATACAGTGAGGGGGGGTCTCCTCTCCCAGACCCTCCCATACAGTGAGGGGGTGGTCTCCTCTCCCAGACCCTCCCATACAGTGAGGGGGTGGTCTCCTCTCCCAGACCCTCCCGTACAGTGAAGGGGGGTCTCCTCTCCCAGACCCTCCTGTACAGTGAGGGGGGGGGGGTCTCCTCTCCCAGACCCTCCTGTACAGTGAGGGGGGGGTCTCCTCTCCCAGACCCTCCTGTACAGTGAGGGGGGTGGTCTCCTCTCCCAGACCCTCCTGTACAGTGAGGGGGGGGGGGTCTCCTCTCCCAGACCCTCCTGTACAGTGAGGGGAGGCGGGGGGGCTCCTCTCCTGCCTGCTCGGAGCCGGGACCTAAGCAGTTTACCACGACCCCGCAAGTACAGTACTGGAATGGGAGACACGCCCGACCGCGCTGCCCATTCCCGTTAACCCGAACTCGCGGCCTGCGGCCTTCGAGTGCTCGTTGCCAAGGCAACCGCGGCCCTAGGCCTGTACGGCCCACGCCAGGACCGCGGGAGCCTAAATCACTCCCTGGGAGAAACTTCGGAATGAAACTTAAAGCAACTCCGGCGACATTATTTTACCGGTTAAATAATCCAGGTACCGAGTGAACGCTGCGCAAAATCCGGTTATGCTTTTTGCACAGTGACTTCCGGTCGTTGCAGTGACTTCCGCTCGGCTCTCTGGGTAATGTAGTCAAGCCCCAGTGTGATCAAACAAAAAATAAACAAAAGAGCCCCTTTTTTTATATAAAGAGGGGTACAACTAATAAAGAACTAAACCATAAAACAAAGGAAAACTTATCAAATTAAACAGCAACATTAACATCCGTGTGTCTCCAGTACACACTCCAGCCGCTGCGGTGCCCACCGGTCGTGGAAGACCTCAAGCGTGTGTGAGTTGGTTGTGCGGACGGGTGTGGGGAGGTGCCAACATCTTAGAGCACAGAAGGTTAAGGGGAGATTTAATAGAGGCTTTCAAAATCATGCAGGGTTTTGATACAGAGTAAATAAGGAGAAACTGTTTCCAGTCACGCAAGGGCCGGCAACCAGAGGACGCAAATTTAAGGTAGTTGTGAAAAGAACCCGAGGCGACATGAGGGGGAAAAAAAATTACGCAGAGAATTATTACGATCTGGAATGCACTGCCTGAAAGGGCGGTGGAAGCAGGTTCGGTAGTAAGTTTCAAAAGGGAACTGGATAAATACATGAAGAGGAAAAAATTGCAGGACTATGGGGAAAGAGGCAGGGAGTGGGACTAATTGGATAGCTCTTTCAATGAGCCGGCACAGGCACGATGGGCCAAATGGCCTCCTTCTGTGCTGCATCACTTTATGATTCTATCACTCTATCTGTATGTGCAATGTGTGTATGTCTGTGTGTTTTGCTGTGGCACACTGGCTGGGGGCCCATTTGTAGAGGAGAATGTTAGGAGTGGAGAGCCACATCTGATCAGCAATTGTCACAAATTGTAAAGCAGTGAATAAATATCTAAAATAAAAACAGAAAATGCTAGCAAACACTCAGCAGGTCAGGTAGCATCTGTCTACCGTAGAGAGAGAAACAGAGTTAATGTTTCAGGTCGATGCCCTTTCATCATCTGGAAGATGTTAGAGATTAACAATATTTAAGCAAATACAGAGCATGGGAAAGGAGGGGAAAGAACAAATGGGAAGGTCTGTGAAAGGATGGAGGGCAGGAGTGATTAAATGACAAATGGTGCAAGGCAAAAGGGGGTGGTAATGGGACAAATATGTAAAGTTATGTGCTTCTTAAGTTACATTTGTCAAAATGGACCCCATTTTTAAATTGGTTGCCATAGGAACAGGAGTCGGCCATTCAGCCCCTCGAGCCTATTCCACCATTCAATGATATCATGGCTGATCTGTATCCTAACTCCATTTACCCACCTTGGTTTCATATCCCTTAATACCCTTGGCTAGCAAAAATCTATCGATTTCAGATTTTAAATTATTCATTGAGCCAGCATCTACTAATTTTTGTGGGAGAGAGTTCCACACTTCTACCACCCTTTGCGTGAAGAATTGTTTCCTTACTTCTCTCCTGAATGGCTTGATTCTGATTTTAA
Organism: Heptranchias perlo; assembly: GCF_035084215.1. Lineage (NCBI taxonomy): Eukaryota > Metazoa > Chordata > Chondrichthyes > Hexanchiformes > Hexanchidae > Heptranchias > Heptranchias perlo. The sequence goes on from NC_090349.1 coordinate 41,295,935, forward strand.
GGTTATGTCCCCTTGCTCTAGACTCCCCCACTGGCAGAAAAAGTTTCTCTCTATCTAACCTATCAATTCCTTTCAAAATCCTAAGAACTTCAATCAAATCACCCTCTCTCATCAGTGAGATTTGGCAAATACTTTTTAAAAATTTATATAATATCCCTAAAAATGCCAAAGGGGATTCTATCAATGACAATGAATAAGTTGTTAAACTGTACACCTGTGTTTTATTATGAAATCTGGACTTCTGGATAGAACATGTCTAATAGTAAATGCAATGCAATAGGGAATCACATTGACTTCTGATCGTATAAATGTGTAGTTGTTGCTACAATAATTGATTAGTTAAGATTTCTTCGCCACCGAGGAGTTTGGTCCAGCAAAATCATAAAGCTCAGACGTTCTTGCTTGGTTGGTATGTGTCATTTTTGGTTTTTAATAGAATTATAGATTTGATAATGTAATTTTATCTACACAGAAAATAAAAAGGAAAACAAGCATAAGGCTATATAATATTCAGTACAGTTGATTTCAAGATAAATATATGACTTTTTCATCATATAACTTCTGCAAAGCTTTTTTTTAATTCATAGGATGGTCACATTTATTACCTTGCTAGGTCTTCATAGGTTATTAAGAGTCAACCACGTAGAATGGACTAGAGTCACATGTAGATCAGATCAGGTAGGAGTGGCAGGTTCCCTTCTCTGTAATTAGTGAACCAGTTGGATTTTTACAACAATCTGGCAGCTTTCATGGTCAATTTGTTTCTGGGGCCAGCTCACAAACTATGAGATTTATTAAAAAATAAAACTTGTCAAGGTGGCATTTGAGCTCACAACTTCTGGGTTACCAGCCCGGTGCCATGACCACTATACCACATTACCCATTGCGCATTCCTAATATGGAATTTTATGAAACAAGAACAGATAATACTGGAAATATACAACAGGTCAATCAACATCCATAAAGAGAAAAGACAAGTTAATGTTACGAGTTTAGACTCTTCATCCGATGAGAAGGCTGCAAACCTGAAATGTTAACCAATCTTTTCTTTTTACAGGTGCTGACAGTTCTATTATGTATTTCTAGCATTTTCTATTTTTGTTTCAGACTTCCAGCATTTGCAATTTTAAAAAAAATTTGTTCTGAATTTTATGAAGAGTTTAGAAAAATAGACAGAGCATCAGCCAGTCCCTAATTCAGAATATTCATGGAGCGAAATAATCACAACCAGTTTCTGTTTTGTGGTGCATAAATGCTATTGTAGTCACACCAGAGACTTGAGTACATAAGACAGGCTGACACTTCAGTGCAGTATTGAGGGAGGCTGCACTGTTGGAGGTGCCGTCTTTCGGATGGGAGTTAAACCGAGGCCCCGTCTGCCCTCTCAGGTGGACGTAAAAGATGCCATGGCCACTATTCGAGGAAAAGCAAAGGAGTTCTCCCAGTGTCCTGGGCAATATCTATCCCGCAGCCAACATCACTAAAACAGATTATCTGGTCATTATCACATCGTTGTTTGTGGGATCTTGCTGTGCACAAATTGGCTGCTGCGTTTCCCTACATCACAACAGTGATTACACTTCAAATGTACTTCATCGGCTGTGAAGCGCTTTGGGACATCCTGAGGTCATGAAAGGCGCTATATAAATGCAAGTTCTTCATTTCTTTTCTTTCTTTGAAGGGTTAAATGAATCTAGGAGCACTCAGCCCATACAGCAAATAAACACAGGTCGAAACGTGTTGCGTTGATTTTGAGTACACAACCAAAACAATAATGAAGCAAAGGACTTTGTAATACACACATGGAACTGTACAAAAATGATAGAATATTACTGCCTGTAGCAGTCAGCTCAAAGTGCTGGAGAAATCAGAAAAAGGGACTGTTTAGCAGCATGCTAACTGGGCTGGGCATGAACCCATCTCCCCCTATTTATGTGTGTTGGGAGTTTTGTTGATACTTTTGTCAGTGTATCACTAGACGTTTTTATTCCTTTCAATTAATAAATTGCATGGCTATATGTTATATAAACTATACTTTACTACCCGTAAATATATCTAAAAGCAACTTTAGTTCCGTTTTCAGTCCTTTTAGCATCTCAGTAACAGCAATGAATCTAATCTTAACACTAACACACCTTTTATAAGCCTTGCCAACTGGAACTGGAATCTCAAGGGATAGCAATAGGTGAACATCTGGCCATTCCATTAAGGCAGAGAGTTAGAACAGAGTCTTGTAATTCCCCTGTCTATTTGTGCGTGGACTTTGCTCACCACTTCCTCCAACAGAACGGCTGAGATAAGAAACTCGCCTCATCGGATTAGGAAACATTAGCCCACTTTCTACCATTACACATTATTGACTTTGAGAGTGATGTAGTTAAATCCGAAACTAGGGTCTTAAATTTAAACAAGGCCAATTACGTGGATATGAGGGGTGAATTGGCTAAGGTAGATTGGAAAATTAGATTAAAAGATATGACGGAAGATAAGCAATAGCGAACATTTAAAGGAATAATTCATAATTCTCAACAAATATACATTCCCTTAAGGAATGAAAATGCCACAGGAAAAGTGATCCAACCGTGGCTAACTAGAGAAGTTAAGGATAGTATTAGATTAAAAGAAGAGGCTTACAATGTTGCCAAAAAGAGTAATAACCCTGAGGACTGGGCGGGTTTTAGAAATCAGCAAAGGATGACCAAGAAATTACAAAATAGGGAGAAAATTGAACATAAATGTAAACCAGCAAGAAATATAGAAACAGATTGTAAGAAATTCTACAAGTATGTAAATGGGAAGAGAGTAGCGAAAGGGGGAAATGTGAAATTATCCACTTTGGTAGGAAGAATAGAAAAGCAGAATATATTTTAAAAGGTGAGAGACTAAGAAATGTTGGTAGTCAAAGGGATTTGGGTGTCCTTGTACACGAATCACTGAAAGTTAACACGCAGGTACAGCAAGCAATTAGGAAGGCAAATGGTATGTTAGTCTTTATTGCAAGAGGGTTGGAGTATAAGAGTAAGAAGGTCTTGCTGCAATTATATAGGGCTCTATTGAGACCATATTTGGAATACTGTGTAGAGTTTTGGTCTCCTTACCTAACGGAGGATATCCTTACCTTAGACAGGGTTCAATGAAGGTTCACTAGATTGATTCCTGGGATGAGGGGGTTGTCCAAGAGGAGAGATTGAGTAGAATGGGCCTATATTCTCTGGAGTTTAGAAGAATGAGAGGTGATTTCACTGAAACGTATAAAATTCTTAGAGGGCTTGACAGGGTAGATGCTGAGAGGCTGTATCCCCTGGCTGGAGAGTCTAGAACTAGGGGGCACAGCGTCAAGATAAGGGAGCAGCCATTTAGGATCGAGATGCGGAAAAATTTCTTCACTCAAAGGGTTGTGAATCTTTGGAATTCTTTACCCCAGAGGGCAGTGGATGCTCAGTCGTTGAATATATTCAAGACTGAGGTCAATGGGTATTTGGGCACTAAAGGAATCAAGGGATCTGTGGATAGGGCGGGGAAGTGGAGTTGAGGTAGGAGATCAGCCATGATTTTATTGAATGGCGGAGCAGGCTAGGAGCCGTATAGCCTACTCCTGCTCCTAGTTCTTATGTTCTTGCCCCCACCCTAGTTGTGGTCCTGAATCTTGCTCTTTTGCAAGAATAGTTTCTTTTGGGCAAACTATTGGAATCAATACTGAGAGATAGAATAAACTGTCACTTGGAAAGGCATGGTTTAATCAGGGATAGTCAGCATGGATTTGTTCAGGGAAGGTCATGCCTTACAAATCTAATTAAATTCTTTGAGGAAGTGACAAGGAGGATTGATGAGAGTAGTGCAGTGGATGTTGTCTACATGGATTTTAGTAAGGCATTTGACAAGGTCCCACATGGCAGACTGGTCAGAAAGGTAAAAGCCCATGGGATACAGGGAAATGTGGCAAATTGGATCCAAAATTGGCGCAGTAACAGGAAACAAAGAGTAAAAGTCGATGGATGTCTTTGCGAATGGAAATCTGTTTCCAGTGGTGTGCCATAGGGCTCAGTGTTGGGTCCCTTGCTGTTTGTGGAATATATTAAATGATTTGGACTTGAATATAGGGGGCATGATTGGCAAATTTGCAGATGACACAAAAATTGGCCGTGTAGTTGATAGTGAAGAGGATAGCTGTAGACTCCAAGAAGATATCACTGGGTTGGTGGAGTAGGCGGAAAAGTGGCAAATGGAGTTCAACCCGGAGAAGTATGAGGTAATGCACTTAGGGAGGGCAAACAGTAAAAGGGAATATGCAGTAAACAGGAATATAGTGAGAGGGGTAGAGGAAGTGAGAGACCTTGGAGTGCATGTGCACAGGTCCCTGAAGGTGGCAGTATAGGTAGATAAGATTGTGAAGAAGGCATACGGAATGCTCTCCGTTATTAGCCGAGGTACAGAATACAAAAGCAGGGATGTAATGATGGAACTGTATAAAACGCTGGTAAGGCCACAGCTGGAGTATTGTGCGCAGTTCTGGTCACCACATTACAGGAAGGATTTAATTGCTCTGGAGAGAATGCAGAGAAGATTTACAAGAATGTTGCCAGGGCTTGAAAATTGCAGCTACGAGGAGAGATTGGATAGGCTGGGGTTGTTTTCCTTGGAGCAGAGGAGGCTGAGGGGTGACTTGATTGAGGTGTACAAAATTATGAGGGGCCCAGATAGAGTAGACAGGAAGTACCTGTTTCCCCTAGCGAAGAGTTCAAGAACTAGAGGACATAGATTTAAGCTGATTGGCGGAAGGATTAGAGGGGACATGAGGAAAAACTTTTTTACCCAGAGGGTGGTGGGTGTATGGAATTCGCTGCCCGAATTGGTGGTAGAGGCAGGGACCCTCAACTCTTTTAAAAAGTACCTGGACCTGCACCTAAAGTGCTGTAAGCTGCAGGGCTATGGACCGGGTGCTGGAAAGTGGGATTAGAATGGGCACCTGGTTGTTCTTCGAGCCGGCGCAGACACGATGGGCCGAATGGCCCCCTTCTGTGCTGTATCTTTTCTATGGTTCTATAGTTCTATGGTTCTTTTGCCCTTGCTCCAATCGCAAGTCCTGTCATTGGCTGGGTTTACAGATGGTTACTAAAAGCAATGGATTAGAAGAATGTATTATAATGTAAGAACAGTTTTATATTCATTACAAGTGCGTTGAACCCAGACTTCAATTCTACGCCAGAATGCATGGTAGAAGAAACGGCCATTCAATCCATCAGGCCATTGCTTCTCCCACCCATCACAACCTCTCATGTGATGGATTCCACGCAACTAATTTAATCCCCTGAGAGAAAGTTCTATTAAGTTTTTGCCTGACCTTCCCTTCCCAAAGATAGACAAGCAAAACTCCACCATATCATTCTATGGTTAGCCCGCCATTATTCATGATCCCAGTTGCATTCCAGAGATGATTTTTCTAAGGTTGCAGCATCAGAGAAACCAATGTGTACCATGGACCGTCTCCATTTGTACTCATTCCTATTCGTAGCTGAAGCTTGGTATAACAAAGATAACAAAGCTGTTCTTTGGATGAGCAGAAATTTCCTCCAATTAAATATTGGGAAGACTGAAGCCATTGTCTTCGGTCCCTGCCACAAATTCCGTTCCCTAGTTGCCAACTCCATCCCTCTCACTGGCCATTGTCTGAGGCTGAACCAAACCGTTCGTGACCTTGGCGTCCTATTTGACCCTGAGCTGAGCTTCTGACCCCATATCCACTCCATCACCGAGTCTGCCTACTTCCACCTCCGTAACATCACCCGTCTCCGCCCTGCCTCAGCTCATCTGCTGCTGAAACCCTCATCCATGCCTTTGTAACCTCTAGACTTGACTATTCCAATGCTTTCCGGGCCAGCCTCCAACCTTGTACCCTCCATAAACTTGAGCTCATCCAAAACTCTGCTGTCCATATCCTAACTCGCACCAAGTCCCGTTCCCCCATCACCGCCGTGCTCGCTGACCTACACTGGCTCCTAGTCCGGGAACGCCTCAATTTTAACATTCTCATCCTTGTTTTCAAATCCCTCCATGGCCTTGCCCCTCTCTATCTCTGTAACCTCCTCCAGCCCCACAACCCTCCGAGATCTCTGCGCTCCTTTCAATTCTGGCCTCTTGCGCTTCCCCGATTTTCATCGGTCCACCTTCAGCTGCCTCGGCCCTAAGCTCTGGAATTCTCTCCCTAAACCTCTCCGGCTCTCTCCCTCTGTCCCCTCCTTCAGGACGCTCCTTAAAACCTACCTCTCTGACCAAGCTTTTGGTCACCTGTCCCAATATCTCCTTATGAGGCTCGGTGTCAAATTTTGTTTGATAACACTCCTGTGAAGCGCCTTGAGACGTTTTACTGAAAGGCGCTATATAAATGCAAGTTGTTGTTATATGCCTGGCCACAATGATTTATTAATTTCACCAGCATTCCAGTACTTTAGAGTGGTGTAATTGTGTGCTGCCCATTGTTGGAATCTTTTAAGGACAGCGTAGCAACAGCACCAATCATTGACGGTAACTATGATGCTCGCTGTGGGTATTACTCGCAGAACAAAAGCCACTGAAAGAGATAATAAACACAGTTATGATGATGCATTAAGTCTTCATTTATCCAGCAATAGAGGCTGTGTGTAATTTGTAGGTGTGTATTTGTACCACAGACATGCCATGCAATGACTTCTTCCTTTTATTTATTGTTTTTTTTCCCACCAAGTATTCAGTTCGTGCTAAGATAGTTACCTTTTAGAAAGAGACACAAAGAGGTGTGTTGGTGAGAGCAGAGAGAGGGAGATTACCCTCCCCCAGTAAGCAAACATCATCTTTATAAGATTGTTTGCCTTTTCCATGAGACAAATAAGCAAATATGCCTCCTTTCGGCTGTCATTCCCAGAGATCTGGTTCTTTCAAAGATGCATTGTTTAAACAAATTGTCTATCCCCCAACCCCACCCCCAACAGTTTACTAAGTATTACTGACCAGATATTAGCAGGACCCCATGTACTTTACAGACAGTTGTTGAAAATACATTCTGTAACTCCTGCCTGTTTTTTTTCCATTTTCTGTCCCTTCTCCCCTCCCTTCACTGCCACTTTGTACAAGGTATGATTCCACGGGCATTGGACACTCTCCAGGACATCACCCAAGTAGTCATTGTTCATGTGTGAGCCTCGAAGGTGAGTATCGACATACAATTCAGTCTCGGAGGGGAAGAACACAGCAGAGCCCAGCCCCGACCTCATTTGCCCATGCGCGCGCGCACACACACGCACGTGCACACACACACGTGCACACACACACACACACACACACGCACGTGCACACACACACACGTGCACACACGCACGTGCACACACATATTTCCAGCAGGGGCTGCTGGATAACAATCAAGATTGGGCACCCTGACAAATATTCCACTCGTAACTTAGGGATGCTCAGGCCAACTGAACCACTCTTGATGTTGGCCGTGATCAGTCGCTCATTTCAGCATTTTTTTTTTCCTTTTTGCAAGTTTCTTTTGCAATTTTCTTGACTTACCCATCTCCCAATCCAACCTAAAGGCAATGAGATACTGGGCAAGATGCCCTGTTATTTCAGTGCGCAACCACTGCTAAAACACTGGCCTATCCTCTCTCGGAGGCCTGGGGCTTGAGTTTGCTCCTTTCCCGGAGTTTTCTTAGCTCAGGTACCACAATATTTTCAGGTCTCCACGTACACCCAATCTTTCAGGGTTTTGGACATGTGCTGCCTTTTAGGCTTCTGGGCATACACGTCAATGGCAACGGCAGTTCTGGAGCCTCCAGTAGGCCACTGTAGCTCATTACTTAATTTTCACAAAAAAAGGGAAATACCTAGTCTGAAATGGGATTCAGGCCACCTGTACCTTTTGTGGCCTGAGTCTGCGTACTATGTGTGTATGGAATGTGAGAGATTGCAGCCCCTCTTGCACCATTTGAAGGGGCTGCTTCTCAATTTCTGGCTGCACTTCAATCCCGCGCTCCTGATCTTTGGCCACCCAGTGAGGAGGGGGCGCAGACAAGTCGAGGGTTGCTCCGCAGAGCTGCCTGCCTCTCTTCCGCGGAAGGATACGCGGTGTCTGCCGGTGCATTTGAGGCCTTCCGCAACCGGTGGGTACCACAGGGACTGGAGTGCATAGTAGACAGTGATAATAAAATTGTGATTTAATTTGCTAATTGATCCATAAAGGTGACATGGGTTGCCCCAGTGTCATCAACAGAGAAACAAAATTATAGCTGGAAAAAATAAGAAACGGGAATTGGATGCTTTTTGTGGTTTCTAGGTTTGTGGCAGTGAAAAGGTTAACGACAATCACCTTTGTGGAACAGCTCACAATGTCCTTATTCACAGCTGCCAGCACTGTACGTGCTATAGATCACACTTTTAATTATAAAGGGGAGCACACAGTTGATAAGAGGCAATACCCTCAATTTCCTGTTTTGTGGGAGGATTCTTCCTGATGCTTTCCAATGCCAGCAGCTGCCAAACATAAATTTGCTTCTCTTTATAAGATTTAATTGAGATTCTTGCTTTATTTCCCTTAGCAGCTATTTTGTTTGCACAAACATTTGTTCATATTATACAAGGCTCTCTCATAATGCTGTTATTGGGAGCTGCACAGTAACACCCAGCAACATAACAAGGGCGAAACACAATTTTAACTTTTGCATAAGAATAGAAAACGTATTTGTTTGTTTATCACTGGCTGCTTAAAAAAAATCTCCTGTGAAAACACGATTAAAATTCGGATGTTTTCATTTATCTTACAATATCGATTCTAAAATGTGCTAGTTTGTAATTAGCACCCCTGTATTCAGAGAACATAAAGCATGAATGTGAGACTTGGGCAATAGAGTTTAGTGTACAAAAAATACTGCACACAAATATTAGTTACCCCAGAGTACTTCTGTGATAATATTGATAATTATGAGCAAACCACTAAGCAAACATTACATAGAACAGTGTTGTTATATGTTTTTCACTACTAAACAGGGAGCTGTAAACCTATTTGTGTTATGTTACAGACAATAAGTATTATATACAATATTATTACTATACTGAGGCACAGTAATGCGCCTCCCCTCGCAGAATCAAATACTTTCACTTTTGAGGCAGCTTTATTATGAGTGAAAGTTCTTGAAAGGTTATCCATAGGGCTAGGTTATCTGTCCATTGACTGAATTTTTCCTTGACTTGTTCTCGGGATGTGGGCAATGTTGGTAAGGCCAGCATTTATTGCCCATCCCTTGACACCCCGAGACAGTAGTGGTGGGCCTTCCCCTTGAACCGCCACAGTCCTCGAACTGGTGGTGCTCCCACAGTGATGTTACGCAGGGAATTCCAGGATATTGGCCCAGCCCACAGTGAAGGAACGGCGATATATATCCAAGTCAGGATGGTGTGTGACCTGAAGAGGAACTTGGAGATGATGGTGGTCCCACAATATTGCTGCTTTTCAATGGTAGAAGTTACAGGGCTATCCAAGTAACCTTGGTGAGTTGCTACAGTGCATTCCTTATATAGTACATAGAGCAGGTACAATGTGCCGGTGGTGGAGCGAATGGATATTGAGTCTGCTCTGTCCTAAATGGTGTTGAGCTTCTCGTGTGTTGTTGCTTTGCTATGGCATAAATGAGGTGATATACATCAGATGATACATTGTTGTCATTTGTCTATCATAACAATATGCTCACCCATATATGGATGTACGTACTGTATGATTCCATCATTTCTAACAGGAAATTCCGAAGCATTGGGAGTGAGTGGGGAGCCACATATCAGCTCCCGTTCCATTTCCCTCCCAGGTCGACTTGAGTTTTGCAGGGAAGCCAGTGTGACACAAGTGTAAAATTTAGGCCAAAGTATGCTTATTTTCTGATTTAAGCATTAATCTTTACGATCCTATAATAGAACTGCAGAATATATTAGGCACATTCTACAACTCTGTGTCCAGTGTAATTTACAAGCCTATTAAAAGTTAATTCTGGAAAACATTTGCTGTATGTGTTCATAGCACCTTTAAAGTCATGGAGAATTGAGCATTTTCCACTTTTATCATCCAGTGACAACATCAAGCACTCTGAGGTCAGGTATAAAATGATGCAAAGTAAACCTTCCCTCTGCCCTGCTTCAACAATCTTCTGCACCAACGTGATATTTCCATACCTTGTGGCATCAGTTTATTAGAAATAATGTAATAATAAGAAAATAATGTGCAATAAACAATGGCCATAAAATTCCGCAGGTTTTCCACTGATGTTACGGAAGGAGGCTGAGAACCTCTGTGGAATTTCAGGGCCAATATATTTATCTATGAATAAGTGTTGTAACCATCACACTTCAGTTGTCACATTTCAAAGAATCAAAAGTATAAACAAAGGAAACAAAAGCCAATAATTTTCTGTTAGTTACTTCTGACATGGAGTAGAAACATGTCAATCTACAAATTTCCCTGACCAATAACAATTTATCTCTAATTGACCAATCATGCATCTATCTACACAATTAGACTTTGTGGCCTTTAAAATGACAGGCTACATTAAATGTAGCTCTATCTTAGCAGCAGAGTAACACATCCTCCATTTCATCCACTTATCCATCCTCCACACATCCCCCCCCCCCCCTTTCACATCACCATTGGCAGCCATACCTTCAGTTGTCTAGGCCCTAAGCTCTCATATTCCCTCCCTAAACCTCTCCATCTCTCTGTCCTCCATTAAGACCCTCATTAAAACCTATCTCTTTTTTTCACCTGTCCTAATGTCTCCTTCTTTGGCTCAGTGTTAATGTTTGTCAGATAACGCTCCTGTGAAGCACCTTGGGACGTCTTATGACTTTAAAGGTGCTATTTAAATGCAAGTTGTTTTTGCATCTATGTTTCTATCATTAAAGTTCACTTTCTTTACAAGTTATATCAAGTTACATTGAAACTATAGCACAGAAACTAGCCTTTCAGTCCAACTGGTCCATGCTGGTGTTTATGCTCCACATGAGCCTCCTCCCTCCCTACTTTATCTAAACCAATCAGCATATCCTTCTATTCCTTTCTCCCTCATGTGCTTATTTAGCTTCCCCTTAAATGCATCTATACTATTCACCTCAACTACTCCTTGTGGTAGCGAGTTCCACATTCTAACCATTCTCTGGGTAAAGAAGTTTCTCCTGAATGCTCTGTTGGATTTATTAGTGACTATCTTATATTTATGGCCCCTAGTTTTGGTCTCCCCCCACGATTGGAAACATCTTCTCTACGTCTACCCTGTCAAACCCCTTTCATTATCTTAAAGACCTCTATCAGGTCACCTCCCAGCCTTCTCTTTTCTAGAGAAAAGAGCCCCAAGTACTTCCAGCACTTTGCCCTCTTGGGTTGTACAGGCAGCCTCGTAAGTGTAGCTACAGAGCCTGTCTCACTGCCGGCCTCTACTTGTACTTCAGGATTAGGAGTAGTCTGAAAAAAAAAGTGCAGCTGTGCACAAACACTCTTATTATTACCAGTTTGGGAGGATTACTCATCATCTGCCTTTTATCTTATTCAGTTTGTGCACTGAAAGGATAAAGCTGTTCTCAGCAAGCAGCAAACGTATCAGATAAATATAAACTCCAACCAAGCTCTTAAATCCCAAAGCTACTTTCTGCAGATCAGAGAACCCACTGGGAGTTTAAAAGTTAAGTCCTAAAATGTTAAAGCGGTTTAAGAACTCCTGTTGCTCAATATCTAAGGGTCAACAAGAAGCAAAAAGAACCTTTGTGTTTAATTTCATATTTTTCTATTTAAAAAAATCTCATATATTTGAATACTGGCCACATATTTTAGGGCTGTATTTTTTTTTCCATGTCTCAGCTTTTATGAAAATGTAGATGTGTGCAGACAGGTGAGCGAAATGTGGTAACAGAATTTCAGCTATTTTCACCACTATGGTGTTGCCGTGCTAAAAGGTGTTTACAAAAATTAACTCACCCAAGTCGCTTAACAAGAGTCACTTGTTAAGAATTGTGAGCATAAAATCGAGGCTGACACACCAGTGCAGCACTGAGGGAGTACTGCACTGTCGGAGGTGCCGTCTTTCGGATGAGACATTAAACCGAAGCCCCATCTGTCCTTGAAGGTGGACGTAAAAGATCCCACTGCACTATTTCAAAGAAGAGCAGGGGAGTTCTCCCCAGCGTCCTGGGACAATATTTATTCCTCAACCAACATCACTAAAAACAAATCATCTGGTCATCATCACATTATGGGACCTTGCTGTGCGCAAATTGGCTTCCTACATTATAATAGTGACTACACTTCAAAAAGTACTTCATTGGCTGTAAAGTGCTTTGGGACGATGTCCTAAGATCATGAAAGGCGCTATATAAATGCCAGTCTCTTTTTTTCTTTATTAATGCAGCGAAATACACAAAATGTAAGTTAACAATCATAGTCGGACGTGTGGGTTATCATACAAAGTTTTGAAGTTTCTGCAGAACACTGTCAGAAGTGAACAATAGGCCAGAGTTTTCATACCTGCCTGTAACAACACAAAGGCAAAGTTCATTTGCAAAGCTACGTGGCGAAATCACACTGCAATATTGGCATCTGAACTTAATAGCTGTTCACTGTTTACAACAAATGGGTTAGCATACCTCTATTAAAATAGATACAAAGGAATTTCATATGAGCTCTTTAACATGCACTCATGCTAATATGCTCATGATGTCACCCCAATAATATTTGCATCATTTAAAATAGATACAGTGCTTGTACTGCTTGCATGTAACTTTTCATCAGCTATTTTATTCTTTCCTGTTCTCACATCCATTGAAAATGAATCTCAATCTTTGCTATAAGACTGAAAAATTGGTTTGGAAAAGCATTAGTGAACATCATTTACAGTTAATGAGGAGACCTTTTTATAATTTATTATTAAAGTATAGAAAATGGTTCAGTTCCCTGTTTGTGGCACATTCTTAATGTGACTTTAAACATCAGCTTGATAATTAGAAGGAAGGATAGGGGATGAGTTGTACTTGCTGGGACCTGATTACATATTTGGATTTGACAGAAAGAGGTGAACTAAGTTTGAAATGAGGAAATATGATAGTGTTTGCTGAACACATTATGCAACTCCACGACCAAAAGTGCTCACATCAACTGCATGGCACAGTAATGAAGCAGCTTACTTACTGTTTCAAAAGCACAACTTGCTGTTTATTACTTGTTTCTCCGTCTTGTGTTACACTCATACTCTGTGCTAAGACCGTGAACTGAACTAAAGCAGTGGGAAGAGAAACAAAATACCTGCATTTGGATTAACTGAATAAGAACCACTTTGGAGAATATACATTAAACTCGTCGCACGGTATTTTACTCACTTTGAGCTTTCAGTTGAGGTTAATCATATTAAAACTAGTAGATCTCCCTTGGCATTGCTCACAGATGGTCTGAGACTGGAGTGTGATATCTGATGGTCCTGTTCCAGCCTAAATGTGACAGTGGTTCTCCCCTCCCTGTAACACACCAAATTTACTGAAACAACACCTCTCATGACAGATTCAAAGTAAAAATATTACCTACCTTACTGTTACTGAAAAACACAGGCACTACAAATTAATATCTGTAACACTACTTATCTTTTAGAAATGTTATTCAGATGCAAGTAACTATGTTCTTCCCTCAACAAAACCTCTAATTTACCGTTATATTAAATAACTGTAAACTAGTGGTATATAACATAACTGTACAAATATATTTATAGTTGTATCATAAAATATTTAATTCTTTGCCCTAACTCCCACTGCAGATTTATCTTATAAAAACCCCTCATAATTTTGAAGACATCGATCAGATCTCCTTTGATCTAATGAAGAGAGCCCCAGTTTCTCTAGGCTCTTCTCATAATTAAAACCTCTGATCCCTGATACCCTCTCACTAAATCCCTCCTGCATGCTCTCCATGGCTTTGATACCCTTCCTTTTTGTTGTTACAAATATTGAGGTTGAAAATTCGCTGCCCTTGTCCGCCAGTTTCTGCAGAACCTTTTTTGCCATGGAACTGCCACTGCCCCTTACAAGGACATCTATGTCAGACAGTGGGGTGAACTCCTAAGCCAGGAATCTCCTTGTCCCCCAGCCTGGGATTCCACCAGCAGGCTGGTGTGCCAAATGAAAGCAAACAGCTGTGGCTCAGTGGGTAGCACTCTCACCTCTGAGGCAGGAGGTTGTGGGTTCAAGCCCCACTCCAGAGACTTGTCCCCTCTGCCAGTGCTGAGGGAGTGCTGCACTGTCAGAGGGGACATTAAACCGTGATGTTAGATTGAGGCCTGGTCTGCCTTCTCAGGTGGACGTGAAAGATCCTGTGGCACTATTTGAAGAAGAGCAAGGGAATTCTCCCTGGTGTCCTGGCCAATATTGATCCCTTAACCAACATAATTTTTTTTAAAAACCCAGATTATCTGGTCATGTATCTCATTGCTGTTGGGGGACTTGCTGTGTGCAAATTGGCTGCCATGTTTCCTACATTACAACAATGACTACACTTTAAAAATACTTCATTGGTTCTAAAGTGCTTTGGGATGTCCTGAGGTCATGAAAGGTGCTATATAAATGCAAGTCTTTCTTTCTTTCTGTTCCAGCCTGAGAACTAGTGTATGATGGACCCCCGAACCCCCCCCACCAAGGGAGTGAGCACCCCCCACCGCATTTTGCAGTGTCCCCTGACTGGTCAGGGTCGAAGATGTGCCCCTAGTGGTGTGGCCGCCTGCCATTGGTATTACGATCAGGGAACCTCCTCATGACCCCAGAATGTCTCCCAGGGTCATCACCAGAGGTTTCCTGTGGGCACATCCTGGCACGTATACCACCCCCCCACTCCCCACCCTGGACATATTTTTGGAGCCATTATTTATAGTTCTATACAATTACCTGAGTGAGGAAAGAAAGAAAGACTTACATTTATACAGTGTTTTTCACGACCTCAGGACATCCCAAAGCACTTTACAGCCAATGAAGTACTTTTGAAGTGTAGTCACTGTTGTAATGTAGGAAAGAAAGAAAATGGTGGGTGAAAACAGCTGGAAGGAATTATTTGAGCGATTCGTTTGGTCAGTTTTTGGTTACTTGCTGGTTGGTAAATCGTAGCTTCGATCAAAAAAGCGAGGGATTTGATTGCTCGGTTTTCCGCTGGTTACTCATTCCTCATTGGTGTAATTTGTAATCATATATACGATTGGTAACAAATAGGTGATTATTTGTGCCAATCACGTTTGTTGTACCTTACGGACATGTGACGCTTTGGAAATGTGACGCCAGAGCTGTGACACTTCTGAGATGTGATGCATCTGAGGTGCACACTATTAGAAAACCCTTAACTTTCTCCATTCCAGTGAACAAAGCCCCAATTCTTTGAGACTTTGCTCATAACTATAACCCTTCATTCACGGTTTCATTCCAGTGAAGCTTTGGTGTACCTTTTCTATGGTTCTAATATCTCTATAGTATAGATTCATTATTCTTTGACTTTGACTTTATTTCTTGATGTGATGAAAGCAGTTTTCATCCTGTGCCAAACAGGAAAATATCTGTATTGTAGGTTTTAGATGACTTTAGATAGGGTAGGTGTAATTTAAATAGTAGTTTCAGCTGAAAGATTTCCTTTGTTTCTGTGTCAGGGAAGTAGCCAATACACAAAACTGTCCAGATATATTACTGAAAATGCTGGAAACACCCAGCAGGTCAGGCAGCATCTATGGAGAGAGAAACAAGGCTTAATGTTTCAGGTCGATGACTTTTCATCAAAACTGGAAGAAGTCAGAGATTTTACAGTTTTTAAGCGCGTGCAGAGCCAGGGAAAAAAAAGGAGCAGAGAACAAAAGGGAAAGGTCTGTGATAGGGTGGAGGGCAGGAGTGATTAAATGACAAAAGGGATCTTGGTGCAAGGCGAAATAAGAACAGAAGTCGGCAAACAGCATGCAAATGATGGCCAGCTGTTAAAATAGTCCGATCCTGCTTGTAGCCACTCCCAGATGAGTAAAGCCGTTTGCCTCCCGCCCGGGAGTAAAACATTGAGGCCAAAGATTTAGTTATTAGCTGTTGTCTAATATAAAGCGGAAATTGCTGTTCGTGATGTCATCATACCAATGCTTAATGAACTCGTATCAAACTCGTCTCTCTGCTATTTTAACAGGTGCTAACACAAACGGGTTAACTCTTCCTTTAAAGTAGCAGAGATAGAATTTTGGTATGAGGGCATTAAACGTTGTAATTTCTACCCTTTGGTGCACGTTAGGGGGACGATGCAGAGATTGTAGTTGAGGAGGAGTGTGAAATAGTGGATGGGATAAACATAGTGAGAGAGGAAGTATTAAGGGGTTTGGCATCTTTGAAAGTAGATAAATCCGGATGAAATGTATCCCATGCTGCTAAGAGAAGCAAGGGAGGAAACAGCGGAGGCTCTGACCATCATTTTCTAATCCTCCCTGGCTACAGGCTCGGTGCCAGAGGATTGGAGGACTGCTAACGTTGTACCATTGTTTAAAAAGGGAGAAAGAGATAGACCGAGTAATTATAGGACAGTCAGTCTAACCTCGGTGGTGGGCAAATTACTGGAATCGATTCTGAGGGACAGCATGAATCGTCATTTAGAAAGGCACGGGTTAATTAAGGACAGTCAGCATGGATTTGTTAAGGGAAGATCGTGTCTGACTAACTTGATTGAATTTTTTGAGCAGGTAACAAGGAGGGTCGATGAGGGTACCGCATTTGATGTAGTGTACGTGGATTTTAGCAAGGCTTTTGACAAGGCAGGCTGATCAGAAAAGTAAAAGCCCATGGGATCCAAGGGAAACTGGCTAGTTGGATCCAAAATTGGCTCAGTGGCAGGAAGCAAAGGGTAATGGTCGACGGGTGTTTTTGCGACTGGAAGGCTGTTTCCAGTGGGGTCCCGCAAGGCTCAGGACAAGGTCCCTTGCCTTTTGTGGTATATATTAATGATTTGGACATGAATGTGGGGGGGCTTGATCATGAAGTTTGCAGATGATACAAAAATTGACCATGTGGTTGATAGTGAGGAGGAAAGCTGTAGACTGCAGGAAGATATCAATGGACTGGTCAGGTGGGCAGAAAAGTGGCAAATGGAATTCAATCCGGAGAAGTGTGAGGTAATACATTTGGGGAGTGCAAACAAGGCAAGGGAGTACACAATAAATGGGAGGATACTGAGAGGTGTAGAGGAACAGAGGGACCTTGGAGTGCATGTCCACAGATCCCTGAAGGTAGCAGGACAGGTAGATAAGGTGGTTAAAAAGTCTTATGGGATACTTCCTTTATTAGCCGAGGCCTAGAATATAGGAGCAGGGAGGTTATGCTAGAACTGTATAATGTGGAGATGCCGGTGATGGACTGGGGTGGACAAATGTAAGGAATCTTACAACACCAGGTTATAGTCCAACAATTTTATTTTAAAATCACAAGCTTTCGGAGATTATCTCCTTCGTCAGGGGAGTAGTGAATGAGAGGTTCTCAAATCGCATATCTTATATTAGGCTGGGACACCATCACACCAATCAAAGGTGTCGTTGGTGTTCAGACAGATTAGCCACAGAAAACAGTAGGTCCCAGTATGTTGAATACACAATGTGTCAAATTACACAGACAGAGAGAAAGAGACCCGAAAGGCAGAGAGAGAGAGAGAGAGAGAGAGAGAATTTCCAGTTGTATTAAAAACAGATAACTTTTTTTTCCTTGCTGGTGGGGTTACATGTAGCGTGACATGAACCCAAGATCCCGGTTGAGGCCGTCCTCATGGGTGCGGAACTTGGCAATCAATTTCTGCTCGACGATTTTGTGTTGTCGTGTGTCTCGAAGGCCGCCTTGGAGAACGCTTACCCGAAGATCGGTGGCTGAATGTCCTTGACTGCTGAAGTGTTCCCCGACTGGGAGGGAACCCTCCTGTCTGGCGATTGTTGCGCGGTGTCCGTTCATCCGTTGTCGCAGTGTCTGCATGGTCTCGCCAATGTACCATGCTCCGGGGCATCCTTTCCTGCAATGTATGAGGTAGACAACGTTGGCCGAGTCACAGGAGTATGAACCATGTACCTGGTGGGTGGTGTCCTCTTGTGTGATGGTGGTATCTGTGTCGATGATCTGGCATGTCTTGCAGAGGTTGCCGTGGCAGGGTTGTGTGGTGTCGTGGACGCTGTTCTCCTGAAAGCTGGGTAATTTGCTGCGAACGATGGTCTGTTTGAGGTTGGGTGGCTGTTTGAAGGCGAATAGTGGAGGCGTGGGGATGGCCTTAGCGAGATGTTCGTCGTCATCGATGACATGTTTAAGGCTGCGGAGAACATGACGTAGTTTCTCCGCTCCGGGGAAGTACTGGACGACGAAGAACTGTATAAAACATTGGTTCGGACAAAGCTTGAGTACTGCATACAGTACTGGTCACCACGTTACAGGAAAGATGTGATTGCACTAGAGAAGGTACAGAGGAGATTTACGAGGATGTTGCCAGGGCTGGAGAATTTTAGCTATGAGAAAAGATTGGAGAGGCTGGGGTTGTTCTCTTTGGAACAGAGGAGGCTGAGGGGAGATTTAACTGAGGTATATAAAATTATGACGGGACTAGATAGAGTGGATAGGGAGGACCTATTTCCCTTAGCAGAGGGGTCAGTGACCAGAGGGCTTAGTTTTAAAGTAATTGGTAGAAGGATTAGAGGGGAGCTGAGGAGAATTCTTTTCACCCAGAGGGTGGTGGGGGTCTGGAACTCACTACCTGAAAGGGGGTAGAGGCAGAAACCCTCAACTCATTTAAAAAGTACTTGGATGTGCACTTGAAGTGCCGTAACCTACAGGGCTACGGGCCAAGTGCTGGAAAGTGGGCTTAAGCTGGATAGCTCTTTATCGGCCGGCACGGACACGATGGGATGAATGGCCTCCTTCTGTGCCGCAACTTCCTATGATTCTGCAGCACAAACCTGGTGGGATCAAAGTTTTAATGAAACGTCGCAACCTGTCTTTTCTTTTTACACACGGTGACTGACCTGCTGTGTATTTCCAACATTTCCTCTTTTTATTTCAGATTCCCAGCATTTGCAGTTTTCCACCTTTGCTGACGGGAGTGAGGTGGATTTATTCAGAGCAAACTTTTTCAGCTGTTTCCTTGCCTGAAAATCACTAACACGATGAAACTGCTCCTTTAAGGCAACAAAAAAAAATGCACCGATGATTCCCCATTGTACTAACCGCCATGGGGAGACTTTTAATGTTTCCTTTGCTCACCGCCTGTTTACGAGCTGTTGTGCATTATCTCTTTCCAAAGGCCTGTGAACTACGCTACTGAATAAACTTAGGACAGAACAAAAATCTTTGTGATCCTGCTTAGGGAGAACTGTTCGGATTTGATCCAAAGAACACACAACAGTTCTTTTAATACTGTAATTCACCGCACCGATCCTTTATTTTTTTTCCCACTGCTGTGGTGTACCGAGGCTTCAGCAAGCAGGTTTAGATTTCAGGATTAGGTGAAACAGGAGTGTTTTAAACCTATTTGCAGACTTGGATTAGGCCGAGATCAGCCCTGAAACAGGCTCCCTGTTTAAAGCCAGTTCAAACACTGGGGCCAGTTCTGTGTGCAGCTACTCGCAGGTGTTTGGGAAAATTTGGGGAAGGTGTGAAGGAAATATTGGAGATCTTAAAGGTGATGCGAAAGGAAACATGGGTTACTGAGGAACTAAGTAAGCAGGACAGCTGCATGGGGATTTTATGTAAGCTTCAGTCTATTGTTCTTGCGCTGACCTACATTGGCTCCTGGTTCCGGTAAAACCTTGGTTTTAAAATTCTCATCCTTGTTTTCAAATCCCTCCATGGCCTCGCCCCTCCCTATTCCTGTAACCTCCTCCAGCCCTATGACCCTCCGAGATCTCTGCGCTCCTCTAATTCTGGCCTCTTGCTCATCCCCGATTTTCATCGCTCCACCATTGGCAGCCCTGCCTTCAGCTGCCTAGGACCCAAGCTCTGGGATTTCCTTCCTAAACCTCTCCACCTCCACACCTCTCTCTCTTCCCCTTTAAATCACTTCTTAAAACCTACCTCTTTGATCGAGCTTTTGGTCACCTAATATCTGTCCTAATATCCCCTTACGTGACTCGGTGTCAAATTTTATTTGATAACGCTCCTGTGAAGCTTCTTGGGATGTTTCATTAAAGGCACTATATAATTGCAAGTTGTTGTTGTTCTTAGTTTTACCAGTGGCTTTTATATATGGTTGTTTTCTTTGAATTGCAAGCTCCCTTGTGAATACAAGTAGGAAAACTATATGCCTGAAGCTGCTGTAAATATTTGGGAGTCAGAGTGACTAATCAGCTACAAAAGTACCTAAACAATGTTTAACTTTGTGTGTGGGTTTTGGGACTAACCTCGGTACCTCCACCAAGATCATATCCATTTCAGCCACTTGACTTTTTGATCATGGTGAAAGTTGAGGTTTAAGTTGGCTGCACATGATTTGGAGAAGAACACATAAGTTTTGGGGGCCCATACATATGCATTCCTTGTAACACAATCTATGGGAGCAACTGCAGTACCTGATTAGCAAAGGGGTGTTTTATACGGTTTGTCTATTGTAGTGAGAGCCATAATATACCACGTTACAGCAAGGGCTTGGTATATCGGGAGGATGTCTTATGTGGTTTCTGCACCAGAGAAGGATTGTATATTACACCCGAGGCTGTATTACATCAGAAAGGGTTGCAGAAAGTGACTGCTTTGTTATTTTTGCAGTACTGTTCCCTGTAACAAGGAAGATACAGAACCTTTCACAACCATCCCACTGTCTATTGGAGTTATTGATGAGAAAATGTTCCAAGTAATTGATGTGTGCAAGACTGGTTGAATTACCAGGAAAAGCCATCAGTAGGTCTAAAATACATTAACTAATAATTATACGCCTTTTACTGTTCTTACTGCCATTTAAGCCTAGTTATGGTATTTAACAACAACTTGCATTTATAGCACCTTTAAAGTAGTAAAACATCCCAAGGCGCTTCACAGGAACGTTAAGAAAATTGACACCGAGCCAAAGAAGGAGCTATTAGGGCAGGTGACCAAAAGCTTGGTCAAAGAGATAGATTTTAAGGAGCATCTTAAAGGAGGAGAGAGAGGTGAAGAGGTTTAGGGAGGGAATTCCAGAGCTTAGGGCCTAGGCAGCTGACAGCACCAGTGGTGGAGCACTGAAAATCAGAGATGCGCAAGAGGCATCAATTGGAGGAAACAGAGTATAGTGGACGTTTCGTCCAAACCAGTATGCCAGGTTTCAGGTAGGAAACACTTTTCTTGTCGTTGCCTGGCAGTGAAAGGGTTAAGTATCTCACTTCGCCTTCATATCATTTCATCTTTGAGTAGCATTCCTTGGATTGACTGGTATTAGAAGAGTTTTGTTACTAGCGGAGAAGGTCCCGCCCTTAATGGCTGTCGGGATCCTTATAGATTCTCCACGTTACGGCTGGAGGACCCCCTTGCACATTCTCCATATCACCTTGCCATAAATGCATCTCCTGTTGGCCAAGCCACAGTTAGATTGAGCCTTAAGTCCAACCATTCAATGGATTTAGGCACCGTAGAAAGGATCCATGTGGTTGAACTGGATAGCCTGTCAATACAATGAATTTATAGATTGAAGTCCTGATATTAAATGTCACGAGCACATTTCATAAATACTCCATTGTGTAATATTTACGAGGTTTGCTGAAGATGGCTGGGGGCAGATAACTGTTCATACACCAACTCTTTCTTCACTTTGACTCCTCCAGTGCATCATTAGACACCTGCAAATTGCATGAATAGATTTCTAGTGTTAGCGATGACTGCCCTTGGAACTGACTTCAGATCATCTTTATAGACAGCATATATAGTACATAAAGGAACTTTCTGTAGAGCTGTCATATGACTTTTTTAAAAAAAAGAATAAGGTTTAAAAAATAATTACATAAAAATGGACTTTATAATAAGTCACATATTGGTTACAAAGTGTAACAGGTCTATACCATCCTGACTTAGACTGTGTCGTCTCACTACTATGTTCAATTAAAGTAGAGTAAAGCCAAAAATTCATGTTCACTGAACATTATATTAGTTTTTTAATTAAAATCTGTACAGCAGTTCTTTCAGCTCATGATTACAGTCCATATTTGAATGGCATGCTGGATTAAGTCAGATGCCTTGATGCACCTCAAAGCTCACCATCAAGTAATGGAATCCTTATGCTCTGTGTATTAAACTGTCAATTGTACACCCTCGGGGAGACAGCAGAGTTGTCACTTTGTTGGCAAAGTCCTAAATGTGAGTACATACTTTTATCAAATGAAATTAGTGTAAACCGTTTCAAGTTTATAAATGCGAATGCCAGGAGTTGGAGGAGCAATTCCTTGCACACTGTTTCCTTGACTACTGGGGTGCCCTTGTCTGTGTTATTAGGACATTGTGGCCTAGAAATTCAGTGGTGCCGCTCCCGTTTTTCAGGTCCAAGAACGGGTGCTTAAGCATCCCTTATGGTGGCTAGACCCATTATAGACGCCTCTTTTCCTGTCTTCACCAATATGGCGGGCGATGCATTCGTTGCGCGCCGGAGGTGCGCCGTCTGCCATATTGGTGAAGGCAGAAAAAGAGTAATCCAGGGCCGGTGCCTGAAATAGGCTCTAGGAGCTTTGCTTATGCAAATAGGGGGCCTCGTGCTTGTTTGAGGTCCCCACTATGAAAATTGGGCAGCCGTGAATGCAGACAGCTCCGGGCTGATTTCAGGAAAACGTGGTCTAAATGCGGCCTAACCAGTCGCCCTTAAAGGGACTGCTGGAGGCTGCCACTAAAAAGGTATGTTTTTAAAAGAATACTCAACTGAACGTGAAGCGTGGAGGTGCTGGAGTGCTCCTCCTGGCTCCACTGCAGAGCTGAAGATCATAGTCGACCCCCACTTGGCCCCCTCCCTCCCTCCCGATCGCGCCCCCCCCACCCTGTCACCCCTCTCCTTCCCGATCAGTTCCCGCCCCCCCCCAGGACTGACCCTTCCCTCACGCCTCGCTTCCCCCCGTCTCTCAGTCGCTGCCATCTCCATAGGGTTGTCTTGGAGATTCCAGGAATTAAAGACTGATCTCCTGGATGTTGCTACGAGCAAACCACAAGAGAAAAAAATCATAGAGGCACCAAAAAATTGTGTTTTAAAAATTTTTTCTTAAAACGCTTTTGTTTATTAGTTATAAAAATATTGGGGGATTGGGAATAAAGGCTGTTTGACCAGGGAGGTCAGAGGCGGGAGGTCACGTGAGGAAACCTCATGTATAGGAATAGGTCCAACCAGAGTTGGCAACCCTACCTACCCACGATCAAATAGCATGCAAACACTCATTGTCCAAGCTCACATCTGAAGTATGGGGAGTTGGGTGATGTACTGGAGGTTGGTGAGCACCCATGGAACAGGAGCCCAGCATGAGGCATAGCCTTCAGCAGAGAAGCGGAGGAAATTGGAAGGGCTGCGATGGGGAAAAGAATAAACGGCCTCATAAAATTCAGGCACGCTACATACCGTTTGTAATAACAGGCCAGTCCGCTAGCAGCTTACTTTGACTGTCAACACACATTTCAGATCTCAGATTAGATTCCTCTAAGTAGCGAGCACTATAGCCCATCCCATCCAATGAAGCTTCTTCGTTCTAACCAGTAAAAACCGAACAAATGAACAATGAAACACAGGAGTGTTCCTGTCCTGGCCCCCAGGCCTCAAACCACCTTCTCTGCAAATATGTGATCACTGAGAATGTTTACAGTAGACATACGTTGAGCATGAAATCACAGGAATATTTGAAAACTGATTACTGTCATACAAAGTCAGCTGTTCTTTTTCTCCCCATTGACAAAGAAAATCTTCTTTGAAAGAGAAAAGGGAGATTGCCTGTTCTTTCTTTGGAATTAACAACTCGTAACAAAAACATGGGAACATGCGGCTTTGAAAGGTGCAATTTGTGAGAATGCGAATCTTTGTCAGTGGGTCACTAATTGGAGAGAAAAGAGACAGCATTCTCCCAATCTATGTTCAACTGTGGCTGACTCGCTCTTTCAGAGGCCCTCCACATGTCAATTGATAAAACAGTTACCAATTGAAGATGGGAGCCTCATCGTTTCAAGCCTATCCTAAATCACTGCCGAGGAAATTAGAATATAACAGACACTCCAGAAAGACAATTCTGGGCAGCAGAGCAAAAAGTCAGCCCAGAAGAGGTTAAACTTGGGCCTTCAGGTATGCTCCAGCTATTGACAAGTGTTCTATTCAGGCTGTTGACGTTGTTGGCATAAAGCACAAAGGTGGTGAGTTGTACGCGTTACCTGAAACAAAGTTTGGTAAACCAGCCACTATTTGATCACACCCATTCTTACAATTAGATGTTATTCACTATGGTTGACGTCAACTGAAAAGATTTTCCTTAAAGATCCTTGACCAGCACATTTCCTGTGTACTGGTGTTAGTGGCCTCAGAATCAAATCTGTACATTGTTCCTCACAACCTGCATTCACTCAGACACAAAGCTGTTATCACTTTTGTTTCCTTCAGTCCGGTGAGCACTTAATTTACTCTGAAACTTTTGTTACAACAATTTGCGTTTATTTCCTGTTAGACTCATCATTTTTGGGATATGAATGTAATAATGCTGAGTTAGAGATAGAGAGCCAAAGAATTCTTTTATATATGGAAAGTCAACAATGATTCGAGGGGCTTAGCTCAGCATAAACCACAGGAGCAGTCCAAATCGGAAAGTGCACAGTATCCTTAAACATATTCTGGGCCATTGTATCCAAAGTAACTAAGGGGGAATTTCCCCCAAGTTCTCCTGAGTTCCTGCCATTATTATAGTTATTTTTCATTTATTCATCAGATTTCATATCTTGTGTTGGTATTGCCAATACTGGAGGTTTTTATAATCGCAGCTGTCAGCAGCATTTGGGAATTGGTGCTGATTACCTCGTGTCTTTTCCCTTTATGGTTCTGGTTTGCCTGCGCCAACAATTTATTTTGATGATTAGAAAACTCTATCAATTAAAAGATTTTTTTTAAAAATGTTCTTGGGTTCTGCACGAGATTGCACTGATCCTTCAGCTGCATTAATGTATCCAACGCTCTCTTTAAGTTTTCAAAATCCCATTTTAACCAATGCCAATTATAGAAAATTAGAGCGTCTCGAAAGCTACAAGGAACATTCCGGAAACCCACGGGTTAAACTGGCCTTTCAGCATAACACTGGAGCTGAGCCCAATGCCCACCGAAAATTACTGAAAATCTTGTATTAATAAAATGATCGGTCGTAAATAGTGAGGTCTGGCAACAAAATTAAAAAGCAGATATGATAAAGCAGCTTTCAAGCACAACAAATCAAACTAAATCAGTAGCTCTGAAGGACACAGGGAGGTTAGCAGTGCGATAACTTGCTTTCGTTCAAGGCTGGGTCACAAATAAATTCTAAAAAGTGTAAATAGCTGGGATAGTTTGAGGAGGAGAGGCTGCCGCAAGTACACGACTGCTACTTTTCCAAGTAGAAACAGGATACTCCCTTTGACTGAAGCTGTGAAGAGATTCCGTTACCAGTTGAAAGCGGTTTATAACATCAAGCGCACATCAAACATTCGTGGGATCATTTTTTGAAATAGTGGGTTTTTGTCTTTTTTTTCCAAGATATGACCTTTCCTACTATGCACTATCTGTGTGAGCTGAAAGGGACTGGGGCTGGGGAGTCTTCAGGTGGGCCTACGTTCCTAGAGTGGTCATTGTGGAAGTTCTCCTGTGGAGCTGCCATATTGGATGCCACAGCAAGTTTGCACTGTCACAGAGCAAGTATTCTGCTACAGTGTGAACTTTTCCTCTACACACAAACAATTACACACACACATACACACATATACACACACACACAAACAAACATATACACAAACAATTACATATACACACACATAAACACATACACACACACAAACATATACACACACACAAACAAACATATACACAAACAATTACATATACACACACACATAAACACATACACACACACACAAACATATACACACACACATAAACACATACACACACATACAAACACACATAAACATACATACACACATACATACACACACATACATACACACATAAACAAACATACACACACAAACATGAACAAACATACACACACACAAACACAAACATAAACAAACATACACACACACAAACATAAACAAACATACACATACACAAACATAAACAAACATACACACAAACAAACATAAACAAACATACACACAAACACATTCATAAACAAACATATACACACACATAAACACATTCATAAACAAACATACATACACACATAAACACATACATAAACAAACACACATACACACACATAAACACACACATAAACACATACATAAACAAACACATACATAAACACATACATAAACAAACACATACACACACATACACACACATAAACATAAATGCACACACACGCGCATAATGCACACGTATAAACGCACACACAAATACATACACATAAATGCACTCACACAAACGCCTACACGCATAAATGCACACACATAAACATAAGCAGATACATAAACACACAAGCACACATACATAAACACAGTTTATTTCCCTCTTTCTCAAAGTTAGTGGCTCAAATTCAGGTATGGTTACGCAGCTGCCAGTGACCATCCATCACTCTGCTCGAGGACATGAGTTGAGACATCGGCCGGGGAGTAATTTTAACCTAATCCGCCCGTCGGGAAACTGACGGGATCGGGTGCAATGCTGGTTTTACACCCCGCCCCATTTTACTCTCTGTTGAAGTCAACGGAGATAAATAATGGGCGGGGTCTAAAACTAGCACTCCACCCGATCCCGTGGGGTTCCCGCCCAGTGAATTATGCTAAAATTCCCACCCCACCGAGTGTCAGCAGGTATATGTGTGCGTTATGCGCGTGTGTGTGCATTTATGTTTATGTGTGTGTATGTGTTTGCGTTTGTGTGCATTTGTGTGTGTGTGTATGCGTTTATGTGTGTGTATGCATTTATGTTTATGTGTGCATTTGTGTTTATGTGTGCATTTGTGTATGTGTGTATGCGTTTATGTGTGTGTATGTATATGTTTATGTGTGAGTTATGTGTAAGTGTATGTGTTTATGTTTCTGTGGTGATTGGTGAGGCGGGGGTGGGGGGGCTCATCACAGCCCAGCTTAATCCTTATCTCACCCCATGTCCACACACACACACACACACACACACTAGCGTGCTTCACTGGATAATGATCAGGAATGGGGATCTTGGCTGATTCATAATATGCTGCAAGCTTCACAGCAACCTGCTACTCACACGGAAACACTGCTATTGGCAAAACTGATGGTAAACCTTCAGGTTCTATGGCACAATCCCATTAACTTCATCTTTCAGCTGCATCAATCCCCCTCGACCGCGCCTTCTACATAAAGTAAACAGAGTGGAGCCAGTGACAAGTCAAAAACACACCAAGGAGCTCAGGTAGCACGATAAGCTGTTTTTGTGGTTTCACAAAGCTGCCTGAACTCCGAGGTGTGTTACATCCTTCAAACATGCCACGACTTGCACCCTTCTCTCTCTGATACCTTACAGGTGAAATTCCCGGCGGGAAGTTTAATGAATTTTCGGTCAGATACTATTTTATTTAGGGCAGCAGCCAATGCTCCTCAATGGAACTGAATCACATGACCTGAACTGACTGGAGTGCTGTTGTACCGTCTGGTTTGAACTTTGACAATACCAGATTTTATTTCACAGCGTGTGGGAACAGCAGATCCTGCGCGTATTAGATTGAAAATAAAAAAAACAACAGATGTCTGGCACCGAGTTTAAGTCAGTAATTCAACCTCGCAGCTCTTCCAGCATCTCTAAACCACAAAAACTTCACTCAGATAGCTTGAGGTGTCACCAGAAAGTTTGACTGAGTTCCTGTCAGCCCTATATTACTCTATTCTTAATAACCTAGTATTAGTCACACAATATACTGTCCGGTAGAAAATTGTTTCCCTGCCTGTAATGTCTATGTGGTCATTTTTCTTCTCTCTGATTGGTTGATACTTAACCAATCACATTCCACCAAAACGATCTTGCACCGAGATACGCCACCTTAATAAAAGAAAGACTTGCATTTATATAGCGCCTTTCACAACTTCAGGATGTCCCAAAGAGCTTTACAGCCAATGGAGTACTTTTTGAAGTGTAGTCACTGTTGCAATGTCGGGAACGTAGCAGCCAATTTTCACACAGCAAGGTCCCACAAACAGCAATGTGATAATGACCAGATCATCTGTTTTAGCGATGATGGTTGAGGGATAAATATTGGCCAGGACACCAGGGAGAACCCCCCTGCTCTTCTTCGAAATAATGCCATGGGATCTTTTGCCCCCACCTGAAAGGGCAGACGGGGCCTTGGTTTAACGTCTCATCGGAAAGACGGCCCCACTCAACAGTGCAGCACTCCCTCAGTACAGCACATGAGCGTCAGCCTAGATTTTGTGCTCAAGTGTCTGGAGTGGGACTTGAACCCACGACCTCTGACTCAGAGCATCTCCTATCTCCTATGCTCCAACTAACTCCACTTCAGCACCTCCCAAATCGTTGTACAATTTGCAATTTTACGATAAATAATAGATTAAATTGAAGCATTATGTGAATGTAAGGATATAATGAAAATGAGGGCTGAAATTACATCTACAAGTCCTGGTTGAATTACACTCAATTTCACCTGAAGACTAACCTTGATCTTGACACTGCCAAGTGTAGACTTCGACTAGTATAACGTAACTCCAGGAGGTGAAAATGTACAGGAAATTTTCAGGCCTGAGAAATGGATGAGCAAATCACACTTGTGAGTAAAACTCAAGTCCTTCATGTGACTGCAGAGTATAAACTTTCATTAGATTGAATGGCACAAGAGAAAACTTTGCATATACAAAACCAGACAATGCTGGAATCACAAAAACAGGTCGATCAGTATCTGTAAAGAGTAAAGACAGGTCTTGGTGTGTTGGATGTAGGCCCTTCATTAGAACGCACCAACAACTTGCATTTATATAGTGCTTTTAACATAATATAACGTCTCCAGGCGCTTCACAGGAGCGTTATCAAACAAAATTTGACACTGAGCTACGTAGAGCGATATTAGGTCAGGTAGGTTTTAAGGAGCGCCTTAAAGGAGGAGAGCAAGGTAGAGAGGTGGAGAGGTTTAGGGAAGGAATTCCAGAGCTTAGGGCCCAGGCAGCTGAAGGCACGGCCGCCAATGGTGGAACGATTTAAATCAGGGATCCGCAAGAGGCAAGAATTGGAGGAGCGCAGAGATGTCGGAAGGTTGTCGGGCTGGAGGAGGTTACAGAGATAGGGATTTGAAAACAAGGATGAGAATTTTAAAATCGAGGCGCTGCCGGACCGGGAGCCAATGTAGGTCATGTAGCGAGCACAGGGGTGATTGGTGAATGGGACTTGTTAGGACTTTGCGACAACCTGAGAACGTTGTTGTTTTTGTATCTCTTCAGGTTGTAGTGCGAAGCTTGGTTGTCCAAAGAGACCAAGTAACTTTAATGCTGGCAAAAAAAAGTTTAAAAAAAGAATGACTGTGCATGGTTCCGGAGTTTTGATTTAAATACCAGGAAACGTTTGTTTCTTTTGGTATATAATATTATTCTAGTGCATTTCAAAGAGCTACTTTGCTGTAACTTAACATATTTTAATATTTTTCTTTGGAACAGACAAAAGGTAAAAGGAAACTACATTCAGCCTTATGCTATAATGTTTTTAATATGAGTCATGATTTTATCATCTACAGTACAGACTGCTCAAAGGCCAAAAAATATATTACTTCAAAACCAAAACAAAGGGTTTAAGACTGTTATTTTTTAATGAACATTCTATTATTTTGATATTTAATATCTATTTCAAATAGAATTTTAGGTGAGACAGTTTTATGTAACATAAGCGTTATTTTATTTCAAATAAAAATATTTTCCAAAGCCCGTTTGTGCCGCCAATGGATAGGCCCCAAAAGGAGCGAAGAAAAATGATGGAGCTCTGGGCTAAACAGGGTCTGGGCAGCAAAGGCCTGGCAGCAAGGTGTTTGCTCAGCCCCTTGCCCAGCACACTGGCCGCAGGAATAGTGTCCAGCATGAGAAAACCTAGCAGAGGGCAAATAAATTATGGGAAAAGATATTAATGCATTTTTTAAACTGTAAAAACAATAAATAAATGAATATAAAGACACTATCAATGAATGTTGTACTTGTGCGGGGGAGACGTAAGAATCAACTTTAAAATTCTCGTCCTCGTGTCCAATTCCCTCCATGGCCCTCGCCCCGCTCTATCTCTGTAACACCCTCCAGCCCTACGAGCCTCTGAGAACTCTGCATTTCTCTAACTCTGGCATCTTGCACAGCCCTAATTTCCTTTGCCCCATCATCGGCAGCTGTGCCTTTAGCCGTCGAGGCCTTAAGCTCTGGAATTCCCTCTCTGCCTCTCTCCCCTCCTTTAAGACGCTCCTTAAAACCTGCCTCTTAGACCAAGCATTTAGTCACCTCTCCTAATATCTCCTTCTTTGACTCAGTGTCAATTTTTGTCAGCACAGAAGGCGGCCATTTGGCTCATGGTTCTAGTGATACTCTACATTGGATCTTTTGAAGATGCTTTATAACATGCTAAATAACATTTTGGGATACAGTGTAGGAGTAATTTGAGAAATGGTGAGTGTAACAGGCTCGGGAGGAACAGGTGACTTTGGGCCTATGGTTCCCAAATCTCTCCAACACTGGGGGTTTTCCTCACCTCATGTCTGGGTCTGTTGTGGACTCATTGACAGAGATTGATTGCTATGATTAGTCAACAACTCCATTATCGTTGTATCTTGTGACTACCAGGATGGTAGAAGGCGAACTAAATGGACCTTGGTCTTTTTTCGTCTAGTAATTCCTATGTTCCTAAGTCTTAGATTCTGATTGAGGGCATTACCCTTGCAGGGTAAGGTGCCATCAGCTCTGGTTCACCCTCTCATATTGTGCGTGTCTTTGAGCTAATAGAAGGGAAATATTTCCAAAATACTAAGACAACAGTACGTAACAATAGTGACTGCACGCCAAAAGTAAGTTATTAGTTGTGAAATGTTTTGGAATGTCCCGGGGACACGAGAGGATTAGACAAAATTCCTTCGAAATGTTGGCAGGCCAACTTCTTTGCAGAGCTCATAAGAAAGTCAAGAGCTAAGGAAGATACTAAGAGTCCTCCAGGGTTGAGTAGAGAATACAAATTAGTCTTAAGTAGAATTTTAATTTGTTGGGATTGGTTGCAATAGAAAAATTATCAGATGTTTTTCTAAACGTCTTCAACATAATCCCTTTGTACAAATTACATTGCAGCAGCGAGCACTTAACAAGCACCGTAGGGCTATTGCAAATTGGAGCAGCACTGCACAATGATGAGATATAGGCTTGTAATTTTCAACAACACTGAAGTGCCACTGTCGGTCTTGTTGCAGGGAAGTGTTGAGTGTTGAGTGGAGGACGGTTGCAATTCCCACTGGGAACAGTGAAGGGAAAGACATCGCCGGGCCACCTCCAGACAATATCCTTTGAAAATGCAAGTAGATTGCAACCACTGGACTGTCCCCGACAACCAAATCAGTTCTCCTGGCTCAAGATGCTTCTGACTGAAGGTCACTGGAGAAAATTCATAACTTGAAGCAACCTAAACTGGGCATTCTGGCTAATTTTGGATTTAAAAACAAAAAGAGGGTAGCAGAAAAATGCACAGGGACAAAGTGTGGATTTATATCTATGCCTCAATGCACAGCGTTAGCTGTGGCTCAGTGGGCAACACTCTCTCCTCTGAGTCAGAAGGTTGTGGGTTCATGCCCCACTCCAGAGACTTGAGCACAGAGACTGACTCTTTCTGGTGAGATGTTATAACGAGGCTCTATCTGCCCTCTCAGGTGGACATAAAAGATCCCACAGCACTATTCAAAGACGTTCTCCCTGGTGTCTTGGCCAATATCTATCCATCAACCAACACCCAAAACAGATTATCTGGTCGTTATAACACTATTGTATGTGGGAGCTTGCTGTGCGCAAATTGGTTGCCGCGTTTCCTAAATTACAACAGTGCCTACACTGCAAAAGTACTTAATTGGTTGAAAAGCATGTCGGGACGTCCTGAGGTTGTGAAAGATGCTATATAAATGCAAGTTTGTTTGTTCTTTATATCTCGCCATTAGTTTCCTCCTGTCAGAATAGGCAAAGGGTGAGCAACTCACTGTCTCTGGCTGGAGACAAAGATCAAAGATGTGTTTTCATAGAATCATACAGCAAAGGAGACCATTCGGCCCATCGTGCCTGGGCCAGCTCTTTGAAACAGCTATCCAATTAGTCTCTTTCCCCATAGCCCCTGCAAATTTTTCCTTTTCAAGTATATATCCAATTCCCTTTTGAAAGTTGAATTTGCTCCCATCACCCTTTCAGGCAGCGCATTCCAGATCATAAGAAATCACTGCATAAAAAAAATGTTTTCCTCATCTCCCCTCTGGCTCTTTTGCTAATTGCCCTAAGTCTGTGCCCTCTGGTTACCAGCCCTCCTGCCAGCAGGAACAGTTTCTCTTTATGTACTCTTATCAAAACCTGTCATAATTTTGAACCCCTCTATCAAATAAAATATTTTAAAATATTAATTTGTTTTCAATAATTTAGTTATCTAACAGGGCACATCAAATTTGAGGTGGTAAAGCAGTGAGGAGCCATCTGTGTTCCTTGGCTGTGTTGGTGGGCTGATTAGTCTGGGAGAGGAGGGAAAAGAGGTCCTTCATCTGATCCTTAGATGTGAATATACATCCACTTTCCCATCGTATAGAATGCATCACTATTCCCAGGCTATCTACAGAGATTTGTATGTCTGCTCAGAGTTCTCAGAAGCCTACATTTTAAGACCACTTAAAAGAAATCCTTAAGAAATCTGACACCAGTTTGTAGAACAATGAGCTGAAATAGTACATGACCTAAGACTAACGAACGCAGAGATAAGGCTTGCTAAGTTTGGAAAAAAAGAAAGGTAATCTTTCACATGACTTATGAACAGTGTTCAATTTAACACACAGAGAGAAAGGCTTTAAATGAACAGCATTGAGGCTTCACTCAATCATCAAATTCTTAGACATAACACGTGTGCATGTTTGATATATGCATGTGGCACACCTATGTGTTTGTATTTGGGTTTTGAAAGTCTGGCCACTGCTACAGGCTTAAGAAGATATCCTTTGTGCAGAGCTCATCCCATTATTGTCAGTCTGCTTAGGGGCTTATTTTGAACTGAGAAATTGACTCCACCAGACATTTCAAACAGTTCAGTTTCTACAGGTTTTGGTGTAAATTTCAGTGTGCAATCGACAATCTGTAATGACCAATTCGCAACATAACAGTCGTCATTCAGGACTCAATTTTTTTCTGACTGAATTTTCGTGCGACGTAAACGACTTATATAGAACTCTCGTGTGGGCTGTGCTGAAGTAGACATATTGTCACAATGTGTCCTGTCGTTGCAATAGATTGATGGAACTCTTAAATCAAATGCGAGGTCAACGTTGTGGATTAATTGAGGTCATATTTAAATTTATGGTGTTTTAAAATATATATATATATTGCGTTATTTAAACAGGGCAAACTGGCTTCTGAAATTTTTCAAAAGCTTTTTTTTAAGAAAGTATCAGTTGACTTTTGATCTGCACTAATTCTGACAAACAGACACAATTGCCCTTTATTAGATCAAGTGTCGATGAGATATAGACTTGTTATTGTAAAGTACGAGATACACAGGAAAGCCACACGTGCAGAAAGTAACCAACGTGGGAGGAATGAATGTTTTGTTGGTTTCCACAGTTAAAGCAACACACTGTGGGAAGTGGCATATCAAAGGAAGGCAATAATGAAAGGCTTGGGGCTTTCTGCTATGGGACCCTTGCTATTCTGGTCATGGGAATGGGGAGGATAGCAAACGGACTAGGAAGATGTGAGGAGTGACACAGTGAACAGCTATAGACAATCTGTGGGAGGTCAGAGAAATGTACCATTAGCCCAGTCTGGAAGGTTTTGTGTTGACGAGCATGCCCTGGTTCAGCTTTCGCTGATATGCACCAATTTGCTTCTGAAGAATTAACCATGTTTTCATCGTGCTAATGTCATTACAATATTAAGCTGGCAACTCCCTGATACTTAAAAGGTCTGTCAATTTGTTCTTGGTTATGCTTCAATGATGAAAGTCCAGGGGAGTTTTTTTTTTAAAAAAGGGTTAAAGTGTAGAACAAAAACAAAGTGTTCTGAGGACTTGTGTAAAAATGTACTAATTAAACTGTCAAAAAGATGCAATTCTGCTCGAGGTCAAAGCCATAGTAGGGGCAAACATAGAGACACAAATAATTGCATTTAAACCTTTACCACCTAATCCACAGAACCGGGTAGAAAAAGTGGGTTAAAACTTCCACCAACTTTCAATGGGGAATGATAATTGACTCGTAATGCACAAATTGAGCTAAAGTGGAATATTTTATGGTCTGTTTGTGAAACAAATGCATCAATTTCTTGTTTCTTTGTTTTTTTTAATTCCCATTGACTACATAAAATATTTAAAAATGTTTTCATTTCAGCCGTAGTTTCATGCCCAGCCTAAGAGGTTGATCTCAAAGGTCACAAACGTTCTACAGAGTTCATCATTCAGCGACACTCATTAACCTGGCGTTTCACACGTTTATACGAGAACGTCCCTCGGGGAGCTGGGGTGCTCACGATGTGGCGCAGCGAGGTCGGGGTGGGGGGGGGGGGAAGAGCAGGGAGAGAAGGACAAAAAAGGGAGAGCGGAAAAATAAAATTCATAAATTAAGGGGGAATGGGGGGGAAATAAAGCAAGCTACTGAATTTAAAAAAAGAGCAGGCTGCCTAGCACGCTCAGTGGTGCAGCGTGCTGCGAGATGGTTCTCCATGTAGCAAGGTTTTCCTACAGATGAGACATTAAACCGAGGCCCCGTCTGCCCTCTCAGGTGGACGCAAAAGATCCCATGGCCACTATTTCGCAGAGGTGCAGGGGAGTTCTCACCAATATTTATCCCTCAACCAACATCACGAAAACAGATTATCTGGTCATTATCACATTGCTGTTAGTGGGATCTTGCTGTGTGCAAATTGGCTGCCGCGTTTCCTGCATTGCAACAGTGACTACACTTCAAAAAGTACTTAATTGGCTGCAAAGCGCTTTAGGATGTTCTGAGGTCGTGAAAGGTGCTATATAAATGCAAGTTCTATCTTTCCTTCTTTTTAAAGCCAACTCCTCGCAATATTGAAAAGTGCCTGGGAATGGAAGTTAAAAAGAAATTAGAAAAAGATGAATAAAATGAAAGGGGTCACTGAGATGTAGTATCTGCTACAAAAACCATCAGGATAAATCCATACGGAGACTAAAAATGTTGGTGTATATAAAGTCACAGCATCACTTCTCCAGAATTAACTTTAGTCATGTTTCTTGAACTGTTGATTGATTGGTCTTGCTTACATCATAGAAACAGGAGTCGGCCATTCAGCCCCTCGAGCCTGTTCCATCATTCAATTAGATCCTGGCTGATCTGCACCTCAACTCCATTTACCCGCCATTGCTCCATATCCCTTGATACCCTTACCTAACAAAAATTTATCCATCTCAGACTTGAAAATTTCAATTGTCCCCCAGCATCCACAGCCTTTTGGGGGAAGAGTGTTCCAAATTTCCACTACCGTTTGTGTCAAAAAGCGCTTCCTGATTTCACCCCTGAACGGCCTAGCTCTAATTAGATTATGTGCCCCTTGTTCTGGATTCCCCCACCAAAGGAATTATCTACCCTACTGAATCGCTTAACCATTTTAAATACCTCAACTTTCTAAACTCAATCAATCCAATAATGCAGTAATGAGTTTGATTTTGGTTCTTTAGTGTTGATTTGCTCTAGTTAAAAGGAAACTGTTAGCACAGAGGCAATTGGCCTCAGGACCCCTGGGTTAGGGAGGGCGGGGAGGGGAATTGGTCAGGTCTATGGCTCCTCGCTGCTATCCAGTGACCTCTGTTAGAAAGTGCTTGTCTGTGGTCATCAGGTGAGAATGGGACTGGTATCTGATGCTCTTCACAGTAGAAGACAGAGGCTCGTGTGGGACATAAACACTGGCGTAGACCTGTTGGGCCGAATGGCCTGTTTCTGTACTGTACATTCTCTATGTAAGAGCCTGCCAATACGCATCGCCTAAGCTCACTCGAGCAGGTTACCATATAGTTGATGGCACCCTCGGAACTGGAACCCAACAAATGAACACAGGGGAGTACAATCTAGGTGAATTCCCACAGGGGAATAGGGGTGAAGAAAATGGGAGGGGGGAGGGGAAAGATTATCAAAAAAAATTTACAAAAGCACTCCATGCATGCTACACTTTTAATTCTTTTTATAGAATCTTACAGCACAGGAGGCGGCCATTTGGCCCATTGTGTCTGTGCTGGAAATCAACCAAAATCTAAAAACTAAAGAACAAAAATAAAACTTATTTCTGCAATTGTTGGATTGATTGAGTTTAGAAGGCAGAGGGGTGATCTAATCGAAATATTTTAAATGACTAAGGGATTCAATAGGTTGGATACAGAGAAACTATTTCCTCTGGTAGGGGAATCCAGAACAAGAGGGCATAATCTCAATCTAAAATAGTTGCTTGGCTTCAGCACAAAAACACTAGCAGTACAGCACTGCTCCTGTAGATGGGTCATAGATTGAATCCCGAACTCTAGTGATGCTGAAACTTGCCGACTCTCAGTGAGCATGTTTCTATTGATCTTGGCTAGGATCAAAGCACAGCATTGCACAATAATGGAGTGTGCCTTCGTGCATAGAGGCAAAACCTGCAGCGAACTGCCCTGGGGAAATCTACCTGTTGCCAGCTGGCTGCCTGAGGGCACTGATGGGAGTTAATATGGACCATCCCTGTCCATGTCCCTGAGAGAAGCAGTAAGGGTGCAGGAAGCAACATGCCTGAAGTTGCTATGGCCACGGGAGCTAAAAGGGAAACTAATTATGCAGAAGCCACAACAATTAGTGCAAAATGTCTAAAATAAAGCTTTTCCGAGAGGAACGTGATTTAACTAGTGATAGCATTTTGGCTTCAGAATAAACAAGGGACATTGTCTCTTATTTTGTTTGGATTATGGCAGTCACAGTCACACAGAGGAAGAACATTTAGACTTACATAACTGGACTGTTTGCACAGGGCTGCTCTAATTTAGTCAGTAGTCAGGTTGTATTTCTCCTGCAGCTTGTTAAGTCCGACTCTCCTACCCTGCCTTTTTCCACATTCTTCACAAGAGCTGCAGTGTGTAATAAGATAAATGTATTAATGCTGTAAATTACAGTCCTCCATCTCTCTCCCTGTGAGAATCAAATACAAGGCACTATTTGATTTATAGAAGTCCTTGAGCTGAGTCAGTCGCAGGTGGTGAACCTAGCTTTCACTGTGCCTCTTTAAACTTCAGCAAATATTAAGACTTGAGTTCACTGCTAACTAGCATGGAAGTTTTAAACTGCACGTTAGGTTACAACATAGTGGCAATGGTGTTTGGAGAAAGTCACAGAAATTACAGCACAGAAAGTGGCCCATAGCACATGTACCAAGCTCTTCACTGAGGCTCCCTACTCTAATCCAACTTCCCTATATCCTTTAATATTCTTCCTTTTTAAATACTTATCCAATTATTTTTAAAATAGTTATATCCCCTGCCTCAATAGCTCTATGTTAGAATAACCCTCTATGTAAAAAAAAAATAATTCTTCTAACTTCTCCCTTCCTTTTTAAAGTGACTATCCTGGGTCTGTCCCTTTGTTTTCCATGCACCAAACACTGGAACCATCTCTCATTCTCAAAACCACTCAATATTTTGAAAGCCTCTTAGATGCATTTGAGGGGAAGCTAGATAAACACATGAGAGAGAAAGGAGTAGAAGGCTATGCTGATAGAGTTAGATGAAGTAGGGTGCAGAAGCTTGTATTGAACATAAACACCAGCATGGACCTGTTGGGCCGAATGGCCTGTTTCTGTGCTGTACATTCTATGTAATTCTATTTGATTCTCCTCCTTATCCTTCAAATCAAAAATCTGAACTTTCCATTTACAACTCCAAATTGTAACATTTACACATGCAGAGATATCATACTCAATTTCATGTTATTCAGGTGTGGCACTGATCTGAAATAAGCAAAAGATCAAAAATATTTGAAAATGGATCTGAATTGAGGTGATCCACATAAATTTATATTCAAACAAGTGCACCTTTAAAATAACCAGAAAGGGCCGAAAATGCACAGTAAGCTGATCAGCACCTTAAGAAGGTTTTGCGTTCCAATGAAGCATTACATCTTAAACAAGTGGATGCCGGTGTCATGGCCCCATGTTGATTATCAACTCTATAACCTCTGAAGGAGACTAAAAGGAGAATGCACTGGCTCCATCACTAGGACAGTATTTAGTGTTTGCTGTGCAGGCTAAAATGGGGGCTGGCTTCTCTGAGACAGATTTCAATGTCCCTAAATGGACAGGGTTACAAATTTCATTTATATAGCATTTTTAACGTAGTAAAACGTCCCAAGGCGCTTCACAGGAGTGTAATTGGACAAAATTTGACACTGAGCCGCATAAGGCAATATTAGGACGGATGACCAAAAGCTCGATCAATGATGTAGGTTTTAGGGAGCGTCTTAAAGGAGAAGAGGGAGGTAGAGAGGTGGAAAGGTTTAGGGAGGGAATTCTGGAGCTTAGGGCCTAGGCAGCTGAAGGCAGGGCTGCCAATGGTGGAGTGATTAAAATCAGGGATGAGCAAGAGGCAAGAATCGGAGGAGCGCAGAGATCTCGGAGGGTTGTAGGGCTGGAGGAGGTTACACAGATAGGGAGGGGTGAGGCCATGGAGGGATTTGAAAACAAGGATGAGAATTTTAAAATTGAAGCGTTGCTGGACCGGGAGCCAATGTAGGTCAGCGAGCACAGGGGTGATGGGTGAATGGGACTTGGAGCAAGTTAGGATACAGGCAGCAGAGTTTTGGATGAGCTCAAGTTTATGGAGGGTGGAAGACGGGAGGCCGGCCAGGAGAGCACTGGAATACCACTCACCTATAACACTCTAAACAAATAACCCATTCTCTATATGAGAGCAGTATTATCATGGAGTAAGAATGCTCTCAATTCAAGACATTTAAATCTGCACATTATAGGCAGGGGTTTCTTAAGAAACTGTTTCTAGTAATTTCTTTATTGGTCAGCTTGGTGTCTGACATGCGTGAAAGTCTGTCCCCATGCTAAAGAGTCTGCAAAACAAGCCATTGAGAAATCCATACAGGTAAGGGTTCCTGTTTGTCTGATACAGTGTGCACAATCTTTTCCCGTAGGGATACACCCCTCTTATCTAAGTACAGAAAGCTCAGATGCACATGGGGCAATAGCCAATACTTAGCAGCCCAAGGTTGCTGCTAGAGTTTAACCAGCTAAAACGGCACAGCTCATCAGCACAGACCACTGCTCGTCTACCCAGGACTACCCTTCCCCTTCGGGTATTTGCTTTCAGCGTTACCCGGAGTTGTATGGGAAGAATCCAAGTCTTCAGTAACAGGCCCACCTTTCCATGTCCCATTAATGATCAGGTACCTAGGTAATGGGAGGAGGGAGGGTTAACTGTATTTTAGAAAATATTACAACACAATTGAGTTTATTTCCTTCTATGCTGCTACACCATATATTTGCATTAATGTGTTGCTCTTCAGTTCAAAATGTACAGCTGATACTAAAGCTTTTATACATCATTTACCGTCTTTCGGGTCAGATGTTAAACCGAGGCCCCGTCTGCCCTCTCGGGTGGACGTAAAAGATCCCATGGCAGGAATCTGCATTGAACTGATCTCAGAAAAAGCTGTCTTCTCAAGAAAGCTGTTGGGAGTTGACAAGGGACTTGAAGTGAGATAGCTAACAGCGGTAGCAAGTCTGTGGAAAACTACAAACATGAGTCAATGGAAGAAACAGTACCTGATTTAAGCCCCACTTCATGAAT
Source organism: Heptranchias perlo (assembly GCF_035084215.1). Taxonomy (NCBI): domain Eukaryota; kingdom Metazoa; phylum Chordata; class Chondrichthyes; order Hexanchiformes; family Hexanchidae; genus Heptranchias; species Heptranchias perlo. The sequence goes on from NC_090349.1 coordinate 41,336,106, forward strand.
CCAGCAATGCCCAGAAAGTATATGTGTAGGAGGTTAAAGTTCACTCACGTGTGAGCCCTGTTCCTTTAGAATGAAGGTTGAGACAGCGGATCCAACGCTTTTTTAGGTTTTTAAGTTTACCAACAATTTGTGCCCTACTTAACTGATGAGGAGCTTGATCAGATGAAATTGTGGTTGGTGAGTCGATAACTAGAAGTCATAAATTTAAGATCACCACCAAAAAAACTAAGGAGGAGGCGAAGAGATTTTTTTTTTTAAAAAGAGGATTGTTAGGACATGGAATGCACTACCAGAAAAGAAGTGGTGAAGATAGATTCCTCAGTAGCTTTTAAAAGGGAATTGGACAAATATATAAAAGAAAAAATTTAAAGGGTATGGGGCAAGGACGTACTCTCGCAGAGAGCCAGCACCAGCAAGATGGGCTCAATCTATGCTGTAAAATTCTATGCTTCATTACTAAAAAGCACACAGCACAATAACTGAATATGACAAGCTGGATCTACTTTTCCCATAACTGATCAGTTCAAAATAATGAATACCAAGACAGATTCCAAGAGATAGATGTAATACCACTTTATTTAAATTTCAATATATATATAATTTTTTTTTAATGCCAATCATCATCAGACCCGTCTATCCCATAATATGGGTTTACAAACAAGTCGTCATGAACTGGCACATGTGCAGCCTGACTGTAGGTCTGGTTGATGTGATACACATTTAATGTGCAATACGCATACCACAAGGCTAGGTCACATCAAAAGTCAAACCGCTTTGCCTCCCTCTCCACTCATCCCTGAACAGCACACCATAAAACTCTGGCTTGAGAAATGGAAACCTTTTACAGTACAAGATAAAAATTCATATTCAACATTGACTGAAAAAAACATTCTCATCTACATGTATAGAATTTAAGTGCTCGCAAGTTTCCAGTAAAGCAATCCCACAGACTCCTACGCTTTAGCTAAAACAACTGCAATTGGCAAGCCACAGTTTTGCAATACTGACTTGCAAATGTATTTCCCTTCCCCATAATTAGGTGATAATATTACTCACATCCACCTTTACAATCAGACACCCCCCTCTGCTGGCTGATTTAGGAATTGTATCTACTTTCATGATAGGGTCCACCCCATCCCAGCTCAGTGGACCCTAAGGACGGCATCAAAAAATTAACAAGATTATATCATTTTGATTGCATTACTTAAAAAATTGAAAGACAAAATGTTATTTCTTTCATTTACTTATTCAACATTAATATTTTTTGCAACAATCATATGAATGAAATAAGGTCAAACTTTAATAGTTGGTAAAGTCTTGAAATGTCAATAGTCAAAGTCAACTGTGATTCTGATTTAAGATGAGCCGTTTCAAACATGCTCTTTTCTCCAGTGCTGCAGAGTTTCTGGTGTGCCAGTTGGTTCAGGGATGACGTTTAACCTCAGCAGCCTGTGACTGTTGGATCCAGACCTGAGCGCTTGGTGATATTCAGCTTATTCACATCTTCTGCACAAGTTGGATGGATACCCACAGTGGATGCCAGCTGAGAGTATGTAGCATTGCATCTGAAAGAAAAGAACACAAGATTAAATCATGAATGAGATACATATTATGTATATCCATCTCTGTGTATGTGTGTGTACATATATATATATATATATATGAAAATAAAATTACATCGAGATTACAGGAAAGAAACAGGCCATCTTATGCCAGTCTATCCCTGTTTATGCTCCACATGAGCCTCCTCCCACCTTGCTTCATTTAACCCTCTCAACATATCATATTCCTTTTTTCCTCATGAGTTCATCTGGCTTCCCCTTCGATGCATTATGCTATTCGCCTCAACCACTCCATGTGGTAGTGAGTTCCACAATTTAGCCACTCTGGTTTCTCCTGAATTCCTTATTAGATTTATTAATGACCATCTTATGTTTACGGCCCCTAGTTTTCGACTCCCTACAAATGGAAACATCTTCTCTACGTCTGCCATATAAAACCCCCATAATTTTAAAGACCACTATCAGGTAACCTCACCATATTTTTTCTGGAGAAAAGAGCCCCAGCCTGTTCAGTCTTTCCTGATACAGATAAATAGATAGATAGAGATACATATATAATACACAGAATACAAGGTGCAGTGTACATGGTTAGAGTGACAAGGAGCGAATCGTACATAGACTGGCTTGCAGACAGCTCTGGAGGCAGATTCTGCAGTGTGGTAGCAACGTTAGAACATACAAATACTTCAAATTATTGCAAAAATTTTGATCTAGTTTAAATAAAAGCATCCCAAGTCTAGCACAGGAAAGTATTCAGTGCCTCTTCCTCCCTCCCACTGACTTTATTTTGCAGCAGACTACTCATTACAGGGAGCATTGCAAACATATAATTTACCAATGACTGACGAGAAGGAAGACGAATTGCGACTTATTAATTTTATAAGAACAATGTGCATTGGTGCTAGAATGGCACTAGCTGTAATCTGTTGCATTACAGCCCTTTATTTGATAAACAAACTTTTTTTCCGGTCTTGCTGCTGCTGTATATGGCACTATGCATATTTAACCTCAAGTACAGGAAGTCTCGAAAAGCTTTACATTGAGCAGAAAAAAATGGTGGGCATCAAACAGGAGAGAGGTTGGAGGCATGTCGAAGGCATTGCTCCATGGGATGGTGGGATACAGCTTTGATTCTCGAGCTTTGCTTAGTCCCTGATCTCGGACACGCCCTGGATAGAGGTGCGGAACAGAGTGCAGGCACTCACCACAAAGAGGAAGAGAAAAATAAGACAATATGCCATCACCAGGCCACCCTTGCACACTCGGCACTGGTGAGAATCTACAGGAGTCAAATGCAGACAGTACAGGGCCCAGAGGGATTAAAAAAAGGTAACATGCCCTTTTGGTGGAAAAATGAACTGGTTTGGATGCTGCCAGATACTAGCAGAAATGCACATTATGTTCTCTGACCAGGCCTCCACCCTCCGAACATTCACACTCACTAAATAGCCCGCAACTTCACCCGCACAGATTCCTACACTCCCATCACTCAAGTCCTTTCCAACTTCTGTTTGTTTTCTGTGCCCCAACAAATTAACTTCAAGCTCCTCGTCCTCACTTTCAAATCATTCCACAGCCTTGCCCCATTCTACCTGGGCAATCTCCTACACCAACACATCCCCTTGCACAGCCCAGCTCCCAACACTGGGTTCCTTCACGTTGTCCCCGTTCCATTATCAGAGGCAACTCTTTTGGTCATTACACTTCTTCCTTCCATTGTTGGTTTTGCCATCTCCCTCCCTGCTCTTAAAAAGTTCTGCAAAACCCTTCCCTCATTTTCCCTTTTCCGCTCCTGTTCGACGTCCACCAGTTTTCTCTTCTCTGATATGTGTTCCTGTATGTGAGAAGCGCTATAGAAATACAAGATGTGTAAAGCTTAACCTGACAAATAATAGCAAAAAGTTCCTTCGTCAGATTATATTTGAGATTTGCTAGTCCTAAATACCATTATGTTTAAGCACTGAAGCTGAACTTAGTTGATTCCACAAGGTCATTACAGTACAATAAAAGTTACAGCATTGGAGTCCACAGTTACATAAAAGAATTAAAAATGTACACACTAGATTAGCACATATCTGAATTATGCCAATCATTGGAAGTGTAAGGGAAGTACTCCACCATCTAGTTTGAGAATTTAAAAAATATATATATACACAGACACACATTACTGCATTATTATATTCTGGCGTCTCACCATTTTGAGCCTGAAACTCACTACAGACCTGCTCAGCTGAAGCTAGCTCAGGCTCCAATAACCTCTTCATTGCTGGATACAGTTTGAGAAGTGTCATAGAATGGAACATTTAGTTCCACAGTACACGTGGTTAGGAATTACCGTTGCAGTCTCATAAATGACCTTCAAAAGGATAGAATAAAAAGGACAACGCAGATAATTCTGGGTCACAAATCATCGAGCCGGGAGAAAAGCTAAAGGAACTCAAGCTGTGCTCATCAGCAAACCACGGAGAACATCAACAGGCCCAACGTAAAGAGCTACTCTGTGCAGAACCAGGGGCAGGATTATAAACTAAGGAAACAATTAACTAAAAGTCATTTCAGCAATAAGTTAAAATAATTGCTAGTTTGTGGAATAGATTGCCACCGAGTGCAAAGCCAGCTCACTTAAGGAAATGACTAAATCTGGGTAAAACAGAAGCAAAAACGGTCTGGACAAGCCTTGAATATGGAGCTAAATGATAGCGTGTGCTGGATGATTTTAAGGGTGCTTTCTTGGTAGTTTTGTGGCTAAATGGAGCTGGATGAGGAAAATGTTGAACTGGTAATGGGCATTGAACAACTAAAGTCAGTTTCTTTTGACATAAAAACAAGCTAATTTCTTCTCTTCTTACTTTATTCCCAGTGCAAATCCTTGAATGACCTCGCCAGCATTTGGTCCAATGAAATGAAGCCCAAGAATACGTTGGTCACCTTTGCGTAAGCAAACCATCTTGATGTAGCACTGGGTGGCGTCCCGTTCAGCTACTGCAAACTCCAGTGGTTTGTAATATGCATGATAAACCTAATCAGAGAAAGAGGTCAAAATAATAGAATGGGACAGTGAAACTATACTTATATGTCTATATATGGTGTGTGTGTGTGTCGATCTCCCATGGCGCTGCACATGGGGATTAAAGACCAAGTGTAGTCTTCATGTAAAGCAGAGTTAGAGAGCGGGAGATAATTGGATCAGGTCCACAGACATAATTCAGTTGCCATTTTAAAGTCCTTATTTATATATTCCCATTATAAATTCTTATGTCCACATTTATAATGGAAATTGCCCATGTAAACTTGTCACACTGCAATTACACCCTCCAGCCAGTGGTGCTGCTGCAGGGCCTCCACTGGCAGGAGGGTGTAGTTACAGCATGACAAATTTACATAGGCAGTTTCCATCATAAATGTGGAGGTTGAAATTTATAATGAAAAATGCTGACAGGAAGTGCTTGTGGACATAAGGTTTTTAATATGTTGTCAGTCAATCTCCCACAGTATTGCAAATGGGGAGTCAAGACCAAGTGCATTGCATATGTAGTTGAGTCACCATTTTAAAACCATATATTCTGCCCTTATTTTTGTATTTCCATTACAAATCCCTATGTCCACATTTATCATGTAAATTGCCCATGTATACTTGTCACCCTGCAATTGCACCCTCCCATCAGTGGGGCTTTGGAGATTGAATTTCACAACTCTGTCCACTGTTCTGTGAAAACTATAAACGATTGGCCTTTGATCTGGTGCCACTGTGGAGGGGAACCAGCAATTTGGCAGGACTGTGGAAGGTGAACTTGAGGTTGAGTTCAACCTAGCGCAAAGCCAGCTCACTTAAAAAGCGTTGACTCACTGATAGATTCCTGGTGTCTGTCAGCGGTGAAGATAGGGGACAAGGCATGGTTGGGGAGAGATCTAATATACAGCAGCACTGTTGTGTGATTTTCCACAGCATCTCTGTAAACAATGAATTTTTTTTTATGATTGTTCCTGTGCCTGTCTGTCTGCCTGCCATTGTCTCTCTCAACTGTGAGAAAATGTAAACATTCTAACTACTAACAGCAGGGGACAGGTAGTAATTGTAGCTTACAAAATTGAGCTTGTTTCCATTTTAAATTGAGAAATATAAATGGAGAGTGTGTGTGTCCCTCTCCGTGTCTAACAGCTGTTAGTATTTAGAATCCTAACCCCAACGCAGATGCTGATCAGGTGAGATAATTAGAGGCAATTTGCTTTAAAATTCAACTAACTTATTTTTGAAGTTTGTCTGGGTTTAATGCACTTTCTAATACATAAAATAGCTACAACAAGTTTTTGTATTCAGTGGTCTGTCCTTTTTCTGACAACAGCCTCTCTATTAAAAAAAAACCTACATTCGATCTGTTTAAAAAACACACAGTATTTCTGTTTTTTAAAAAAAAAACAACATAAATTTAACCCGAACATTTTGAAATTTGTCCTCTATTTTGAAAAACTTTTAAGCAGAAACTGCTAGAATATTCCATCAGTACAACGGTCTGAATGGTACTGATGCATCTTGGAAAATTAGGTACATTGCACATGCTCAGACTGCACAATCCAACTGCAGCTCACAAAATCACAGGTCCGGACAATATCATCATGCCCTAAGTCCAGGCTTTTGGGAGAGGCTGAAACCTTCGAATAAAAACTAAGAAAGGCATTAAAGACACAAAAGACAATTCAATTGATTAATTTATGAAAGGAAAGAACTTGCATTTATATAGCAGCTTTCACAACCTCAGGACATCCCAAAGCGCTTTACAGCCAATGAATACTTTTAAAGTGTAGTCACTGTTGTAATGCAGCAGCCAATGTGTGCACAGCAAGGTCCCACAAACAGCAATGAGATACATGACCAGATAATCTGTTTCAGTGATGTTGGTTGACGGATAAATATTGGCCAACACACCGGGAGAATTCCCCTGCTCTTCCTCGAATAGTGCCATGGGTTCTTTTACGTCGACCCGATAGGGCAGATGGGGCCTCCGTTTAAAGTCTCATCTGAAAGATGGCACCTCCAATGGTGCAGCACTCCCTCAGTACTGCATTGAAGTCAAACTGGATTATGTGCTCAAGTCTCCGGAGTTGGGTTTGAACCCACAACTTTTTTTACTCAGAGGTGAGAGTGCTACCACTGAGCCAAGGCTGACACCTTAATTTAATATTGTCAAAGATCTATTTTTAATTTTTTTCTTGTCTAAACCCTCATTTTGGACATTAGAAATTTCAGTTAGTGAGAAAAAACAATGGCAGATAAAAATCATTTTCAGAAAGCATTTTGGATTTGTGGGAATCTGGTGGCCAGAATGCATAAAGTAATAAGTTTACATAGGCAAAAATCACTAGAAATTTATAATTGGATATGGTTGACACAAAAAGTGTGACAAATTGGTTCCAGGGATGAGGGACTTCAGTTACGTGGATAGACTGGAGAAGTTGGGGTTGTTCTCCTTAGAGCAGAGAAGGTTGAGAGGAGATTTGATAAAAGTGTTCAAAATCATGACGGGTTTAGATAAAGTAAGTGAAGAGAAACTGTTTCCATTGGCGGAAGGGTCGAGAACCAAAGCACATAGATTTAAGGTGATTGACAAAAGAACCAAAGGTGACGTGAAGAAAAACTTTTTTACGCAGCGTGTAATTATGATCTGGAATGCACTGCTTGAGGGGGTGGTGGATGCAGATTCAATCGTGGCTTTCAAAGAGGAATTGGATAAATATTTGAAGGGAAAAAAATTTGCAGGGCTATTGGGAAAGAGCGGGGGAATAATGGGACTAATTGGATTGCTCTTACAAAGCTGGCACATGTTCGATGGGCCGAATGGCCTCCTTCTGTGCTGTAACGGTTCTATGAGAAACATAACAGGAAGTCAAGTTGTGCAGTCAGGAAGTATGCGCAGACACAAGATTTTGAATATTTTATATATATATTTCTATATATTCAAACAGCACCGAGGCTGTACAGCCACCCCAATAATTTCAAAGGATTATCGAAGAAACAGCACAGAAAGATGTCATTCGACCCATCATGCCTGTGCCAGTGCTAGCTCTTCAACTGGACCATTTTTCATCTTTTTCCTGACCCAAACCCATATCCCCTTGACTCATTAAATGAATCAGGAATTGAAGTGAATTCCGTCCAAATGTTTCAACCACCTCAGCAATTACCGAAGGAGAATATTCCAGAACAATGACTAAAGATGAAAAAGTTATTACTATACTTGAGTTGACTGTGACTTTTTCAGCTAACAGTTATAACCCCTGCTCCCTTATCCCTCCACTTAAAAACTCATCATGCCCAAAGCAAATGCTCACAGCTCTGTGATCTAAAAAGTGGAATAATCTTGGTTGCTCTGTTCTAAATCCTTTCCATTATGTCTTTTTATAAGTGCATTGTTCAAACTATCCATTTGGATCTACCATTGATTGCTATCTTTTGCTTCTTATTACTTATCCAGCTAAATAATTGTAGCCACAAGGCTCTTTTGAGGCACCTCATCAAATGCCCCATTACCATCACCCATCAGGCCAGATACATCCTCAAAGAATTCCATTAAGTCTTTTCAGGTATGATCTTTCTTCATACACTTGGTTTAGAATTCTTGCCTTTACCCTTGTTAAATGTTAAGTTTATTCCATTATAATATCTACTACATTTACATGGAAGTGTCGATTACACAGTTCCATATAATAATCCAATAATCATAACATTCCCAAAACAAAAACTGCTTCCTATCATTTTTTGCAACATTTTCTGTATAATTTCAAAATTGAGCCTATTTTAAAATCTCACATTTCTCTACAGTTAACATCTTTTTAAACTCGAACATGCTCCTAAATCCTCACATCTAGAATGTTTCTGACAGCCCATGACCCTGTGAATATCAGGGTACAGATTTCTTCAGAAGCCTTTCTGTGAGGACCTGGATGAAGTAGATTGCATTCAAGGCCCTCCCTACAGTAACGGAGCTGTTGGGGATAATGGGCTCAAATTCATCGAGTCTTGAGGCAGAGTCAGGCTCCAGTTCCAAGTTCTACCCCAATCTTCGACTACGTCTTAACTTCTGGAACCTACGTTTGATTCCAGGCCAGACTGAAAGGATGAAAGCCTCTTCTGATGGCTGCAAGGCTTTTAAGTGAAATGTGTTTGGGAAGTCTCAGATCCTGGTTGGCACAAGCTCATGGCACCAAACTGCCCTCAATTCCTCCGTAGCCCACAGTCTCACTCAGAGAAGCCATAAGAATGTCTGGCACATGAAAGGGAAATATTGTGCTGGCACTGTGGAGATGCTCCTCTGAGGCCAAGACTTTGCCCTGCATTTAATCAGATGTAAACCTCACTTGCAAGTATCCAATGTTTGTACAGGGTTATTTCCCACCATTGACATTACTACATAGTGTGAAAAATTTAATTCCTTTCCTTCCTAACCAGAATACAAAAGAGCAAGGAAGTTATCGAACACCTTTTCTAAATCACTGGGTAGGCCTCAGCATGAGTTTTGTGTCTAATTCTGGGTCCCACAGAAGGATGTCAAGGCCTTGGAAAGGGTGCAGAGAATGGTGCCGGGGATGAGGGACTTAAGTTATGTGGAGAGACTGGAGAAGCTGGGATTGTTCTCCTCAGAGCAGAGAAGGTGAAGGGAAGATTTAATAGAGGTGTTCAAAATTACGAAGGGTTTTGACGGGGAGAAACTGTTTCCACTGGCAGGAGGGTCAGTAACCAGAGGACACAGATTTAAAATAATTGGCAAAAAAGCCAGGGAGGAGATGAAATTTTTTTACTCGGCGAGTTGTCATGATTTGGAATGCACTGCTTGAAAGGGTGGTGGAAGTTGATTCAATAGTAGCTTTCAAAAGGGAATTGGATAAATACTTGTGACACAACAAATGATTTCCAATTACTAGGAGTAGAGTGTATGATAATAACTGCAGTGTTAGCATGTCACTTTATTTACGCTGCGTTAATGACACTGTAGTTGCTCCCTCCAGCAAGTTTATCCAATGATCAGCTAATCCATACAGGCCCGATTCAATCCCCAGTCTATGTTGATTTAGATTACCTCAGCCAGGGTGGTGGTGGGGTGCAATAATTCTCAGCATTACTGGGTTATGAAGTGGGGAATTGTACAAAGTCTTGATTGCTATCCCTGCTGGAACTGAACGTGTGTGGACCTTGGGAAAAATCCACAAAAAGAAAAATGTGCAGGGCTCTGGGCAAAAAGCAGGGAAGTGGGACTAATTGGTAGCTCTTTCAGAGAGCCGGCACAGGCACAATGGGCCGAATGGCTTCGTTCTGTGCTGTATGATTCTACGTGTCCAAAATGGTGAGATTGTTTTTCCCCCCTCACTGATTCTCCCCCCTCCCCCAGACGTAGACGTGTTTCTAGAATATGGTCGCACAAGCACTGGCTGCTCTCCGGTACCTCGTTCAACTTGTCATTCTTCGTGTGTGAGCCTCGACAGGGAATGTCAGCAGACGACTCATCTGCGGAGGCATCACATCCAAGCTCCATCCTGTCCTTTCCCAAGGTCCACACACGTTCAGTTCCAGCAGGGATAGCAATCAAGACTTTGTACAATTCCCTGCTTCATAACCCAGTAATGCTGAGAATTATTGCACCCCACCACCACCCTGGCTGAGGTAATCTAAATCAACATAGACTGGGGATTGAATCGGGCCTGTATGGATTAGCTGATCATTGGAGAAACTTGCTGGAGGGAGCAACTACAGTGTCATCAACGCAGCGTAAATAAAGTGACATGCTAACACTGCAGTTATTATCATACACTCTACTCCTAGTAATTGGAAATCATTTGTTGTGTTAAAAAAAATTTGAATTATTCAATAATTTGAATTAAGTAACATAAATAACGCAGCAAAGTGAGAATTTAATTCTTAAAAATTAGAAATATCAGTTAACTTGAATTAAGAGCAAGGCTCTATTATGAAGAAGCCTGCAATACCAAATGTCTCAACATTGTAATGCAGTGTCCAAGCTTTCGGTCTTCGTGGGCCACTTAGGTGCAAATCTCAAGGCCTCATGGGTCACACAAAGTTAAAACAAATATTCCCACTAATTTGCATATCTCATGTTCTGGATATTAACAGATCTTATCCTCTGGTGAGGCAATAGCCACAAGAACAAATCTTTCCAAATCTCCAGGCCCATGAAACTCAAACAGGACAAACCGGTGAGTAAGAAGTCTCAACACAAACAGAACCGAGTTGTCTGGGCTTCTTGGGCTCACGGGCCATGTGGGGTCCACAGGCTGCATATTGGATGGCTCTGCCATATGCTATGGGATCCATCATCCGAGAGAAACATTCCATAGAGAAAAGCAGTCTTCTACATTTCTTACCTCAATGTTCTCCTCACCATGACGATGTATGGCCTCTTCCTCAGACAGGCCTACACAGCCATACTCCAGTGGTGTGAAAACTGTTGTAGCGACCTAAATATATAAAGAAAACATTTCAACTGGATTAAAATATCAAGTTACTAGATAAAAGCTGTCATTCCCACCTCATTTTGTGCATTAGATTTCCAACCTCATCATCCCAAAACCATTGGATCATTCTCTCAGATGGAACGTAAAAGATCCCATTGCACTATTTCGAAGAAAAGTAGGTGAGTTCTCCCCAGTGTCCTGGCCAATAGTTATCCCTCAACCAACATCACGAAAAAAAAGTTATCTCGTCATTTATCTCATTGCTGTTTGTGGGACCTTGCTGTGCGCAAATTGGCTGCCGCATTTCCTACATTACAACAGTGACTACACTTCAAAATTACTTCATTGGCTGTAAAGTGTTTTGGGGTGTCCTGAGGTTGTGAAAGGCGCTATATAAATGCAGGTCTTTCTTTTCTTTTTCATTCCAATGGAGTGTGTGCCAACTGGCCTGGTGCCAGATCTTGGGCAATGCCATGGTTGAACCAGCCGTCAGGAGATGAGGAACAGCTCACCACAGAGCACACCTCCCGTCAGCCAAAAAGGGAGCAGCACTAGTTACAGAAAATCTATGACCTTCTGTTAAATTGTAAAGTTAATCATAATTATATACTGTATTATACACACACGCACACTTAAAACCGATTTCCTTTCTTTGATATGTTGACTGTGAATCAATCCCTTTTCAAGCTACATCATTAAATAAATTTAAAACAGAAATAGACAATTTCCTAGAAGTAAAGGGAATTAGGAGTTACGGGGAGCGGGCAGGAAATTGGACATGAATTTAGATTTGAGGTTGGGATCAGATCAGCCATGATCTTATTGAATGGCGGAGCAGGCTCGAGGGGCCGATTGGCCTACTCCTGCTCCTATTTCTTATGTTCTTATGTAAGCTGACTGCTACAGATTTTACCCACAAGGTTGACTCACATTGTCATAGTCCATCAGCTCGGTAGATTTGCCAAAAAGTCGACGTGCCAGCAACTTTCCGGCTTTGATGGCTGTGGGCGTGAGCTCTGGTCGGCCCTGTTAAACAAAGAGGTAAATGGAGTAAAAATTCTCTCAACGAACAAAACCGATTCGTTAGTGCTCCATTTTGTCACTGACTACTCAATTGTGACAATGCTATAAATCATAGGAGCGCGCTTTCTCCTTGTACTATACAAAAGATCAGCAGGCACATTTTGTCGCTCTAGTCATAATGGTTACTCTCATTTTAGCTAGGGAACCTATTAAAGCAGGCATCTGCCATTTCTGTCTTTAACAAAACTCTTTTTCACAAGGTCAAAGTTGATGGCTTCTTCCTCTGGGACAGAGAAAGGTTTTGTGTTGAATGCAAAAATTAAAACCAAGTACCTACAGCTATTTGCCTTGGGTGGTTGAACAACAAAAGATAGGCTGTACCTGTGCTTGAGGCACACCCCCAGAAGTCACAAAAGCGTCGGCTACTGAACAATTTATGCACTGAGTTTATGGTACTGCAATTTCAACATTTAGCAGCCTGAACTGTGAGAAGCAAATACAAGTGCTGCAGCATCAAACGTCAAAACAATAAAATCACAGTTTAACAAAAGGACACAAATCCTGCAAACAATTTCCCCTTTTCTAGACTCATACAAACTATATCAAATATAAATGTTGTATTTTGTAGGTAAAGAAGGCTTGCATTTATATAGCGCCTTTCACAACCTCAAAACATCCCAAAGCACTTTAGAGCCAATTAAATACTTTTGAAGTGTAGTCACAGTTGTAAAGTAGGAAATGCGGCAGCCAATTTGCACACAGCAAGGTCCCACAAACAGCAATGACTTAATGACCAGATAATCTATTTTTTAGTGATGTTGGTTGAGGAATAAATATTGGCCAGCACATCGGGGAGAACTCCCCTGCTATTCAAATAGTGCCATGGGATCTTTTACCTCTACCTGAGACGGCAGATGAGGACTTGATTTAACGTCTCATCCGAAAGACGGCACCTCCGACAGTGCAGCGCTCCCTCAGTACTGCACTGGCAGTGTCAGCCTAGATTTTGTGCTCAAGTCTCTGGAGTGGTAGCAATATTTGGATCATGTCCTACCTCTGCTATATCCCCAATGGCATAGATGTGAGAAGCAGAAGTTTCTTCACTGGCACCAACAATGACCTTCCCCGTTTCTGGATTAATCTGGACCCCGGCTTTGTCGAGACTCAGGCCTTTTGTTTCAGGTGGTCGACCTAGAAGCAATTGGGAAGATAAGTAAAGGAGGATGCCAGTTTTTCAGGTTGGTGTGTAATGGCAGCATTTGTAAAATGTAATGGCAGCATTTGTAAAATGTATTACATATGGAGAAGTCTTGCATGTATCAATCACATTCAGATGTAACACTTATATTATAAATGCAAAATAATCTTGAAAGCAGAGAAAGAAAAGGAACCTGAAATTTACAGGCAGTTACACTTACCGTTTATAACCTCAGATTATAAGTAGCTGGATTTGCTAATTTAGAGCAGGGGGCTTTAAAAATATTCTTTTTTTAAATAAAAAGATGGGCAAAGAAATGCAATTTCTTAAAAAAGTCAAGTATTTCTCCAACTTCTGTGATTACTTTTGCCTCAGACTCACTCTATAATTCCATAGATAGCAATCACTAAGCCAGTCTGACCTTCATCCAATCTGCTCACCCATTGAGTTGCTGACTCACATGTGCCATTGCTGGACGGACATACCAAATAAGTTTTAATACACCAGTGTGTCTATATAAGTGAGCCTTCAATTGTGTAGAGCAGCCAGATTTGACAGCAAAGTTACAGCGGGACATTTGTTGGATGATTGTCAGCCTTCATCTTGATTCAACAGCACTGGACGGTGATCCACAGACGGTCATCAAGCACGGCAGACATTAGTGTAGCCGTCCCCCCAAGATATGGCACTTACGGAGTCTTCTTCCTGATAGTCACTGACAGCTGGTGAGAGAGATCATGTCAGAGATTGATCTCTGCAGCTGATTTGCATTCTCCACTGAGCCACTCGAACGTGAAATTTGTTCAAGAACTTCAGACTGCTCATGCTGGGTAGGTAACTATTGTGCAAATCCAATACAGACTCATCTGGATTTTTTAAGGCATTTCCCACCCCCCCTCCAAATCTCTGTCCTTACCCTTCCTCTTGTAGAGGCAGTGACATGCTGAGGTTTGATCCCACAGCAACAACTTACATTCATATAGCACCTTTACCATAGTAAAACGTCCCAAGGCGCTTCACAGGAGCGTTACCAAACAAAAATTTGACACTGAACCACGTAAGGAGATATTGCAACAAGCTTGGTCAAAGAGGTAGGTTTTAAGGAGCGTCTTAAAAGGAGGAAAGGCAGAGAGGTTTAAGGAGGGGGAATTCCATAGCTTACGGGGAGAAAGAGAGGTAGACAGCCTGAGAGGTTTAGGGAGGGAATTCCAAAGTTAGGGCCTGGGCGGCTGAAGGCACGGCCGCCAATGGTGGTGCGATGAAAATCGAGGGATGCGCAAGAGGCCAGAATTGGAGGAGCGCAGAGATCTCAGAGGGTTGTAGGAGGTTTCAGAGATATAAACAATCATATGACACCTTAGAAAAACTTTCCATCAACTGACCTGGTGAAAAACGGTAGCTAGAAACAAGGATCAACTTGGTAAAATAATTAAACAGAAGCCACGATAAGCCCTGTGGATCTATCGTCCCTCTGTAGCCCTTAAGTGTGTAAAGAAACCCTGCAAATATGTACATTATGCAGTCAATGTAGCAGCCGGTAAATGCCATGTTAAGAAAAAGTACAACTGCACCAACGTGTGCAATCTATCTCTTAAAATAAAATCAAAAAATATGTTTATACTTGAAGGCTAATTGTGTTTGGCTGCTTCCTGTTTGCATATGTAATGATTAGCTTCATGAATAAATAAATACAGAAATCACATTGCAGCGGCAATACTATAAAGAGGTCAAAGACAAGCCAAACTCAAAAGCTAAGATACATGAAACTGTTTAATAGTAATTATTACTAGTTGGCAAAAATGGTATTTTCCCTCCTGTACACGTCTGCCATCTGCTCTCCTATCGTGTTTGAATGTATGTGAATATTTGGTATAGAATTGTCATCTGCTTATTCTGCACTTCCTTTCAAGTCACTGACTGAAGCTGTCAGCACTGAACTATCTTTCAGTCTCTTCTCCTGTCAGCACTTTTTTTTCTCTCCCTTTCCACTCACCACACTGGATCGTGCTCCATTGTTCCTTCCCCCCCCATCTCTCTCTCCTCCCCACCGCCCCCCCCCACCCCCAGCTCTGATGCTATCAGTGATCAACAATAATAAAGGGCAGGCCTTATCTGGGCTCGGATGCGATACAACTTCCTACAGTTGTGATGCAGTGTGTATTTGGATTATAAGTTGCACGGTTTAGGATTCAACAAGTAACTGGGGTTTTCTAAATTCCCCTCTTCCTGTACGCTGAGCCAAGGGACAGGTTAACACGCTATCGGACATTAGAGCAGGTTTCACATAAGTCCCAAATCAGGAGTTGGTGTAATGGCAAAAACAGCAGATGAGCATATATTTTTCTTAAGGCAATTATCTCACTTGTGCTTTCTTTGAATGAGCACCAACTACAGAAACTGCCGTATGTAACAATTATCACTGACAAGGAAATATTTAGCTAACGTAGAATTTTTTAACTGCTGATGGAGTTGGTAGGATGATAATTTCACCAATGGCATCCTACGATCACCTGGATAAGTCAGGCAATGACCAGCCTTCCAGCCCCCTCTCCCCAAGAAAAAAAACAAACATTTGTTGAAGATGGGGAGGGGAAAGCTCCTCTGATGGTGCCAGTGGGCAAAGGTATCAGTCAGTTTCAGCTACACGGACCAGAAGGTGTGATTAACCGTGTGCCGAGTTTGTCGTTCACAGCTGCAGTAGTATTTGGGGTGTCGCAGATGGCTTCAGCGTCCCTAAGCTGGGGAAGGGAAAAATGAGCTAAGGCGATCGCTATCCAGTGACCCCTGCTGGAAAGCGTGGGTGAGTGGATGTCAGGTGGACAGGTTTGGGCTCTGCTCCAATGCACTCCACAGTCAAACAGCCTGCTAACATTCACCATCTGGAGTCGTACGTGAAGAATGGCTACTCAGGCAAGGTACCAGACGGCTGCCAATGCCTGTGGGACTGCACCCCCAGAAGAGTCAGCACCTTCAGGGAAGGAGGGGGAGAACACTGTGGAAAATTTTGAAGGGAAAGAAACAGTAGATTGTGTGAAGCCAGTACTTTGCTTTTGTTACTGCCCAGTACTGAGGAGTTTTGAGGGAGAAATATGAAACAATGAACACCTAGGAGTGATTACAGGCCATAATCTAATTGAGAAGGGGATTCAGACAATGGTTTAATCCACAAAAATCACAGCTCAAGCAGTTCATTGCCTTGAAATTACTCCAAGGGATGTGCTACTATTTGTAATGCAGCATGTGGGTGTCAGTGGACTCTGCCCTAATGCACAAGGACGCTCACACAAGACAATTAAATGGTGTCAGCTTTAGCACCAAGTGGTAGCACACTCACCTCTTGAAACAGCAGGTCATGGGTTCAAGCCTCACTCCAGGGTCCTGAGCACACATAATCCAGGCTGCTACACTTCAGTTCAGTACTGAGGGGCTGTTGCATTGTCAGAGGTGCCGAATTTCGGATGAGATGTTGTCTGAGGTGAATCCAGGACATTACTCCAAGGGGAGTTCTCCTGGTGTCTTCAGCAATATTTAGCCCTCAAACTACATCACTAAAATAGATTATCTGGTCATTTATTTCATTGTTGTTTGTGGGGCCTTGCTGTGCTCAAATGCGATGCTGCCTTTTCCTATATTACACCAGTTATATAAATGCAAGCTGTTTCTTTCTTTTAAATGAATTGTAGTGTACTCACTGCAGGTATAATCAAGAAATAACTCAGTCAAAACCAGGGAATTCTACAACAAGGAATTAACTAAAATTGCAATTAAACAATCATGTTCAGCAGCTATAGAATGGATACTTGCAAGTTTCTTAGTCATACAACTAGGAGCAACACAATAATTGTTGCTGCCCAACAATGGAAAAACTAGACACGTAAGTCAATCGGGCCAGCTCAATGGTCAGCTAAAAAGCATAATCAGCCTGGGACCCAGAACAGATCTGGGGGCCACCAAGAGACTTAGCCAGTCACTAAATATCAACCCAAGTCATTACCATTCCCACATTTAGTTACCATCTCTTTACTCCCTCACAGTTGTATTCATTTGGCATCTTCTACTTTCTGTTGCCGAGCAAATTTTCAATCCAACCTAATTTGCCATTAATTTCACTTACATTTCTAAGTCTCGCATGTGGGACCTGATGAAATCCTTTTTGAAAATCCAAGTATTTTGTATCCACCCTTGCCCATTAATTTGGTTACCTTCTCAAAGAATTCCAATAGTCTTGGGAGCCATGACTTATTGCTCCTAAAACCATATCAACAACCCCTCACGGTCTCTAAATTAACACCAACAAACTCAGATAAAATGGTCAAGAATATTTTACCCCACTAGCAATGTTAGACTCGCCGATCTAGACCTTCCCAGTTCACGTCTCACTTATTTGTTTGATGTGGAGATGCCGGTGATGGACTGGGGTTGACAATTGTAAACAATTTTACAACACCAAGTTATAGTCCAGCAATTTTATTTTAAATTCACAAGCTTTCGGAGATTTCCTCCTTCCTCAGGCAAATGTTTGCCTGAGGAAGGAGGAAATCTCCGAAAGCTTGTGAATTTAAAATAAAATTGCTGGACTATAACTTGGTGTTGTAAAATTGTTTACAATTATTTGTTTGAGTTTCAGGATTAGAGTTAGAGAGTATTCTGATGGACGATGCCAAAATCCCCACCTCTGTCTGCCACTAACTAGTATTTTACATCCACTTTACAAGTTTAAAACACATCTTCTTCCTGCACTCAACCTACTACTGACTCCTGAATTATTTCCTCTGGGACAAGAGCACTGCTGGGAAAGGAAAGGGATGGTTTCCTTTCCGCCATCCTCTCCTGCAAGCAGTATTTGTAGCAATATATTGAAAACCCCCCTACAAGACAGCTCTCGGCTGATGTTAAAACTCACAACCATTAAAAACTGCACCAATTTTAAGAGCTGATGAGCATAATGCCAAACTTGACGGACAATTTAAAAATATCAATGAGCTGCACTTCATAGTATATAATCCAGCTATTTGGGGTCTGAACACTCTGACCATATAACCCATCCCCCTCCAATCATTTTTAAAAAATTCATTCATGGGATGTGGGCATCGCTGGCAAGGTCAGTATTTATTGCCCATCACTAATTGCCCTTGAGAAGGTGGTGATGAGCCACCTTCTTGAACTGCTGCAGTCCATGTGTTGAAGGTTCTCCCACAGTGCTGTTAGGAAGGGAGTTCCAGGATTTTGACCCAGCAGGAGCGGCGATATATTTCCAAGTCAGGATGGTGTGTGACTTGGAGGGGAACGTGCGGGTGGTGGTGTTCCCATGCGCCTGCTGCCCTTGTCTTTCTCGGTGGTAGAGGTCGCGGGTTTGGAGGTGCTGTCGAAGAAGCCTTGGCGAGTTGCTGCAGTGCATCTTGTAGATGGTACACACTGCAGACACGGTGTGCCACTGGTGGAGGGAGTGAATGTTTAAGGTGGTGGATGGGGTGCCAATCAAGCGGGCTGCTTTGTCCTGGATGGTGTTGAGCTTCTTGAGTGTTGTTGGAGCTGCACTCATCGAGGCAAGTGGAAAGTATTCCATCGCATTCCTGACTTGTGCTTTGTAGATGGTGGAAAGGCTTCAGGTGGTGAGTCACTCGCCGCAGAATACCCAGCCTCTGACCTGCTCTTGTAGCCACAGTATTTATGTGGCTGGTCCAGTTTCTGGTCAATGGTGACCACCCCCACACCAAGGATCTTTATGGTGGGGGATTCGGCAATGGCAATGCAGTTGAATGTCAAGGGGTGGTGGTTACACTCTCTCTTGTTGAAGAATGGTCACTGCCTGGCACTTAAGTGGCAAGTAACATTCGCCACATCAACCCAAGCCTGAATGTTGTCCAGGTCTTGCTGCATGCAGGCAAGGACTGCGTCATTATCTGAGGGGTTGCGAATGGAACTGAACACTGTGCAATCATCAGCAAACATCCCCGCTTCTTACCTTATGATGGAGGAAAGGTCATTGAAGCAGCAGCTGAAAATGGTTGGGCCTAGGACACTGCCCTTAAAAACTCCTGCAGCGATGTCCTGGAGCTGAGATGATTGGCCTCCAGCAACCACTACCATCTTCCTTTGTGCTGGTATGACTCCAGCCACTGGAGAGTTTTCCCCGACTCCCTTTGACTTCAATATTACTAGGGCTCCTTGATGCCACACTCGGTCAAATGCTGCCTTGATGTCAGGGGCAGTCACTCTCACCTCTGGAATTCAGCTCTTTTGTCCACGTTGGACCAAGGCTGTAATGAGGTCTGGAGGCGAGTGGTCCAGGCGGAACCCAAACTGAGCGTTGGTGAGTAAGTGCCGTTTGATAGCACTGTCGACGACACCTTCCATCACTGTGCTGATGATTGAGAGTAGACTGATGGAGCGGTACTTGGCTGGATTGGATTTGTCCTGCTTTTTATGGACAGGACGTACCTGGGCAAATTTCCACTTTGTCGGGTAGATGCCAGTGTTGTAGCTGTGCTGGAACAGCTTGGCTAGAGACGCGGCTAGTTCTGGAGCACAAGTCTTCAGTACTACAGCTGGGATGTTGTCGGGGCCCATAGCCTTTGCGTTATCCAGTGCACTCAGCCGTTTCTTGATATCACATGGAGTGAATCAAATTGGCCGAAGACTGGCTTCTGTGATGGTGGGGATCTCAGGAGGAGGCCAAGATGGATCATACACTCTGCACTTCTGGCTGAAGATGGTTGCAAATGCTTCAGCCATGTCTTTTGCACTCACTTGCTGGGCTCTGCCATCATTGAGGATGGGGATGTTCACGAAGCCTCCTCCTCCCGTTAGTTGTTTAATTGTCCACCACCATTCACTACTGGATGTGGCAGGACTGCAGAGCTTTGATCTGATCCGTTGGTGTGGAATTGCTTAGCTCTGTCCAAAACATGCTGCTTCCGCTGTTTAGCATGCATGTAGTCCTGTGTTGTAACTTCATCAGGTTGGCACCTCATTTATGATCTCCTGGCTTGATGGTAATGGTGGAGTCCTGGTACAGCCCGTGTATTTATGGAGTTCCTAAAATGTTAACCAGAGTAGTACCCATTTCATGCTGTAATCTATTCTATTCCATTCTTGATGACAGTGACTGGTGATGCAAGCCACTGTGACAAAAGTAGAGTTATTATCCCAAGAGTCACTTATATATCATTTTCAAATTCTGGCACCCTTAACATGGTGTCCAAACACCTCCTTGGAACATTGTAATGACTGCCACAGATGACGTATCTATTTCGAAACCCTGTTAAACTTTTCATCCTAAATTAATCAAATTACTGTTTCTTTGAGGGACAAGAGCTATTTTCTATGTTCATTCCAATTCAATCACGGAGGCAAAATTATGTTTTTAATTGCCAACAGGTGTCAAAAGCAACTAGACTCAAAGAGGGCTCAGTTCACGCCTTGTCCACTTTTTACTGCCTATTAAGAAGAAATCGCTGAACTTTCTGAGGGTTGTTGTCTTCTATGTCGAATAGCCTTCATGTGGAAGGTCAAAAGCAACTCTGGGAGCCGTCTGCTCCAGTTATTACCATCAGAGACAAGTATTAAAAACTTCCTGATAGGAACTGCAAGGATTTTTACTCTTGTTTTTTTTTAAAATAGCTGATATATTGTGCAAGTTTGGCGACGGTATTCCATTATTATCTTGTGGGATCTTTTTGCTTCTGTATATTATTTCACTTGTAAATAAGTGTACTCAAATAGTTTTAGCTTGTGTGCATTGGTCTGATAGTGCTATTTTGCATCTTTGGAGGTGACAAGATAATGGGGTGGGCATCCCACATATTCTCCAGTGAGCGATATACTGAAGCTTGGAGTTAATAGTTAAATCTGGGCACACTAACCTGTAGATGGTGAATAAAGATTAAGGTTTCAGTTTCTAAGAAACTGTATCTGCTTTTGAAAACTACAGTCTAGCTATGAACAAAAGAGAATGTGTTGGGACATTCTAACGGTCACCTCTCATTATGCAAATATACACATGTAATTTCTAACATTACATGTACAAATTTGCTAATAATTCCATCTGCCTTTTTCTTCTTTAAAAGCCCTAGTTACCTTGTAACAAGATACTGTGCAATTTAATTTATCTTCAAACTACCTGTGAATGGCAACATTCACCATTCCGTAGGAACGGCTTGTATAAGAATGGAAAAAAGCATTAAAAAAATTCCACTCCTCACCTCCACCAACACACTCGCACATACATTTTTTAAAAGGATCTATTTTTAACCAATGGTTTATATTTGAAAGGAAGTACTAAGGCTAAAGTAATATAATTTAGCCAGCCAGCCTCCGGGTGCAATGATCTCGGTGCCACTAGAATAGCTTTACTATTGTGCTTTTTAAACACACTCTGGTCAATCAACGCAAGGAAGTCTTGACAATAGAAAGCAATATCCACAAATGCCCACTGTTTAAAATATTCACTTTCAATTGGCTTATAAATTGGAAATATTCAAGTCTCCTTGTACACGCATGTTCCCACAGTATGAACACATTCTTACCAAATCCCAAGGTCCCGAGTCACCAACATTTAGTATTTTGATATCAGATTTTTCCTGGGGGTTGCATTGTGTCGTGCTTGCTTAACTGCTATTCATTAAGTTTTTGCTGGAAAATTTACAGATCCTTTACTGTGCTCCACACCATGTACAAAGTTTCTGGTAACAACACACAAATCCCGCTAAGGTTTCAAGACATGTGGTCAGGTACTTTCGCTGGCAGCTGAATTTGTTGCTACTGAGTTCAATTTTGCTATTGGGACACCCGTCCTCATCATTTATCTTGTTTCTTTATAGATAGATAGAACTTGCGTTTCTATAGCTCCTTTCACAACCTCAGGACGTCCCACAGCGCTTTATAGCCAATTAAGCACTTTTTAAAAAAAAGTGTAGTCACTGTTGTAATATAGGAAACGCAGAAATATATATTATAAAGGGAAACCTGATTCAGTTCTAAAATCAACTTTGCAGGAGGGTCCTGGTCATGTTAGGTCTGCAGCAGGAAATGCAAAAAAAAATATTCCAGTGCATCAAAACAGTAATACAGCTCTGAAGAAACACATCGATCAGCCCAAGTCTATTCAATTTTTAGCACAAAACTAGAGGTTCTGTTCATAATCTTTCGGGTCGCTTAAAATTTGTGCAGAGATTCAAGGATCGGTTTGTAAGGAAATCTCCAAAGTAAGAAAAGCCCCTTTTAAACCCACCCTCTGCTCTCCAATTTGTAAGGTTATGAACCATGTATGAAGTCCACTTACATAGAATTTCATCAACTACCTTTTTAATCCAAATGTTGTTTGCTTTATTCTAAACCAGTAATACAGTGACATCCTGCTGAAAATGGCTGGTAATTAAAAAAAAAAATGCCAACCCTTCACAGAAAACATTCTGAGTTTTTAACTTAACAAATGCAATCAATTTAAAAACTCAGTTATAAGGGACTCAGTTATATTCATTATAAGGGACTTAATAACTTCCAATGACGCAGTGCAAGTCTCTTATAAAAGGACTCTTCCATGCTGACTAGATTT
This sequence comes from Heptranchias perlo, assembly GCF_035084215.1. Classification (NCBI taxonomy): domain Eukaryota; kingdom Metazoa; phylum Chordata; class Chondrichthyes; order Hexanchiformes; family Hexanchidae; genus Heptranchias; species Heptranchias perlo. The sequence continues at coordinate 41,358,907 of NC_090349.1, forward strand.
GTCAAAGTTTTCCCAATGTCTGTTCTAACCAGAATACCCAAACATCAAGACAAACTTAAGTGGAGTGCACAGTATTGGACAGTATCGTAAAATGTGCTGTAAAAATCTCACCTTAACATATAACTTGGAGGTGCAACATATGCACCAATGTACTGAATTCTTTAACCATCTCATTACATGGCCTCAAAGTCACCAGCGTGAGGTTTACACCGGGACAATGTATATACAGGTTATTACGGTAGCTCCTGGCTTCTCTATCCTTTTTTGACAATTGATGCAACACTTGTTATTTTACAGTCCTCCAAGATCCTCCCATTTCCTATTGGAGTTTTGCCAAGGTTCCTCCTAGATCTTCCTTTAATGCTCTCGGACAGGTGTACCTGGAACTGGTTTTTTATCCACTTTGAAGTCCTCTAATCTCCTAATAATCACTTATTCGTTTGTTCTATTTAAAGACATACCCTGTTAACGACCTGGAAAATCTGGCTTCTGGCTTTGGCAAATCTATCTATATTTCTCCGATGAATACTAATGAGAACAAATTACCCCAAAGTGCTGCCACTTCCTTGGTCTTCGATTGCACTATTCCCTTGTGAGGGGTTAAAAAAAAACCTTGAACTATTGCTAGGCAGTAGGAGCTCGAAATCAATTTCACAGGCTTGGTACGATTATGAAATCACAATATTCTCCACCGATGGCTCAGCGAGACATACTGAATAGGAAAGTCTCAGGGTGGATCCCCAGTCTGCCCTGAGGTAGCTGATCTCAGCCAGGGTGGGGGGGGGGGGGGGGGTAGGGATGTTACAATCGGCTTCAGCACCCCTGGGTTAGGGAGGAGAAAAGTCCCCCAGAGTTTATTATCCAATACACACTGCGAATGTGCGAGGGTGAGAGCGAGCAGGTGAGGGTGAGGGAGAGCGAGCACGTGAGGGTAAAATTTCCAACACCACATTCATTTTAAACTTTGCAGCAAATAGCTGCAAGCACAAAATTTGTTGAAACTCCAGTGTCAAGAACTGAAACACTTCAAATATGTTACACAGGATAAAAGTACTTATTATAAATTCCACCGCATTCTGTGACAAACTAGTTTTGCTATATTTCTGATTGTGAGGAGGTAGCCAAGAGTTTAACCCTTGAATTACTGAAAGATGGCTCATGTTTCAAACAAAGTTAGTGTATTCTGTTGTACGGTGTGTATCGGCAAAAGCTGTATTCTCTGTCTCCTGGTTGAATATTACTAAGGAAAATTATAATAGTGTAGGAAAGGTAACATTTCAGATATTCATAAATCAAATGTTTCATTTAGTTCCAAATCACTATCTTAACTTTATCCCTGAAACAAACATCCACATATTGAGGCTGAATTACACAAACCCAAGAGAACACTATAATTTGTTATGAAGGTAAATCAGAACCAATAACCTCTAGTTTTTTTAGTTTAGTAACTGAGCCACAAAGAACAAAAACATCCCAGATTTGACCCTTAGTCTAAACGTGCTACAGCTGACCTCAGTGCTCAGAGTGGTGGGTGGAGGGTGGGGGTTGGGGAGGAAGGAGGGAGGGAGTCAGCCAGGGTTCCCATTCCTGATCACTGTACAAAAGCACCTGCAGGCACTCGCTGTCTAGGCTCACAAATAAAGAAAGGACACTTGGACGAGAAACCAAAGGGGTATTCAGCATTTACGCAACCGCACCGCAAAACAAGGAGTCAAGGGGAAGAGAGCAGGAGTGAAAATTAGCAGAATAAAGGAATGAAGGAAAGTAACTTCCAGTTTATTCCGAATATTTCTATATGGTTACTTGCTAACTTTTCTCCATGTTTCTCTAATGCTGCCTCTTTCCAGCTCCATCCACTTCCCAGAGTTGGAAGCAAAAGCGACCTCTGAAACGGTTTCTCACCGTAGCAGTGCTGCCAGCTCCCGAAGCACTGGTCCCTCCGCGGTCGGTGGCAACGCTGAACCAAACGTGCCCGATTGACAAAGGCTGGCTGCCGAGGAGGCCAAGTAAAAGAAACGGGTCTTCCTGGCAGTCCTCCTCAGTGCATCTGACATGTCTACCTTCGCGCTGCCACTGGCTGCGTGACAGTGCCTCATCAGGGACGGGGTGGCATCAACACAGTGCTCAACCAATGTAAAGGACACGTGGGGCACTGCATCTGCTGAGAGCCACAGGTGAGGTTCTGCGGTCATATATCTCATTGCTGTTTGTGAGACCCTGCTGTGCACAAATCGACTGCTGTGTCTGACTGCAGAGTAATGAGTGATTGCAATTCAAAAGTACTTCATTGGTTGTAAATCACTTTGGGACACCCTGAGGTCCTGAAAGCTTCTATATAAAGTTCTTTTGAAGTGTAGTCACTAATGTAATGTAGGAAACACAGCAGCCACTTTGCACACAGTAAGATCCCGCAAACAGCAATTAAATAAATGAGCAGGTAACCTGCTTTAGTGATGTTGTTTGAGGGATAAATGTTGGACAAGACACCCGAGAGAACGCTCCTGCTCTTCTTTGAATGGGGCCATGGGATCTTTCACGTCTATTGGAGAGGACAGACGGGGCCTCGGGTTTTAACATCTCATCTGAAAGTCAGCAACCTCTAGCAGTCGTGCTCCCCCAGTACTGCACTGAAGGATCAGCCAAAACCATGCTCAAGTCTGTAGCGTGGGGCTTGAACCCAGGATCTGCTAGATTCAGGACAGAGCACTGCCCACCAGCATGGTCAAGATCAGGAATTCTTTGCGTGGGGCATAGCAACTGCAATTCACTCCTTAACGTTCAATTACTGCCGTAATGCCCCGATAGAGTGTTAATGGAATACAATTTGCTTTAACCATCTGTTTTGCAGCACTTTAATGTGTCGAATTAGAAGCTGCTACTAAAGGCTTCAGGGACAGGAGCGTGTCTTTGTGATACAAGAAAAAAAACTGTTGTAACTCAGAATTGTGATGTAATACCTCTCAGCCGAGAATTTTGTAATTAGTCACATAATACAGCCAATTTAGAACTGGTTAGAACTTCAGATTTATTTTTGAAGACTGTACTACAGGTACTAAAGAACAATGAGAAGAAAGAAGGAAAGGTAGAAATTTACAAATGCAAGCTCTCTCGCACTCCTGACCAGATACAAGACTGGTCATCTGATGAGTGATCCCTCTCACCTCTAGCCTCCTAACTCACTCACCTTCCTTGGCTGCGGAATGCTTCTCTGAACTCTGCCTTGAATCACGTGCTATTTGTCTACCCTGCCTGCAATGAAATGAAACTCACTGAATCATGTCTTAACTCCAACGCATTGTTTCCCAGGAGATCTACACCTGTGGACCTCTGTAATTCCTTCCCCCTGCAATTCTCAGGCTTCCAAAAATGAAGCACGGCTACATCTAATGAATGGTCTTCGATTTACTCTGTATTCTCTCGCACAAAAAAAAAATTAAAGTAGCACTGAAGGCAGCCACAGACACATCCAAAACCTAGACTGTTCTGCTCTCTTGATCAAAGGGAAGATGGAGGTAGGAATCCAAATAAGCACAAACTTCAGGGGGAAGAAACTCTACACTGTATTCGGTCAAATTAAAACGCATTTCTCTGCCACGGCACCATGTAATAAGTGGCAGTGGACAGAGATAGACTGAGCAGTGTGACGGAGTTAAACTGTGTTAAAGAGTTAAACTGCTGCTCACTGGTTTCCCACCATTGCGTGAAACACCTGGTATGGGTGTGTTAACGCAGAAACAACATTGAATACTAACTCAAAACCACAGATCAATGTGCTTGCAGTTTGTTTCTGGGTTTTCTGAGCAGGGGTGGGGCTGACCAAAAAAAAATGTCAAGATCTTCATGATGGACTCATTGTTAAGACTCCTCTGACAGTGAGAAACATTAGGTGGATTTACCTTGCTGTTGATTCTGTCTCGGTACGCGTTTGTATTCATTTACTGTAATATTTTGCATACTTTGTCTCCGAGGTATATTTGTACAGACCCAGTTTGCATAGCGTTGAGTTCACAAGACTTCCATAACATGGTATCTACACTATCCACAACAGCTTGAAAATCAAACTCGCAAAGGAAGATTCTTGTGGTTTATTCAGCAATTCTGCAACTAGCAAACTGCTTTTCAAACAATACAAACTCCCCGATGGCTCAGTGAGTTTATCCGGTGAGCAGCTGAGCCGAGCAGACCTAGATAGAACCCCAGCTCAATTCCCAATCTATGCTGAGTCAACCGGAGCAGCGGAGGGCTACAATTGGCCTCAGTACCTTCGACCTAGGGTGGGGGTAAAGTGGCTTGGGTCGCCACCCCTGGCCCTGGCTGCAAGTGAGAGTAAGTGAACGCTGGCTGGGGACAAGGCTGAGCCTGGCCAGGCCTCTCGAGCAAATCAGCCTGCAGACGCTCAACTGCAATATTCACATAGCAACTGTGGCCAAATATCTTTGCACAATAAGTCAAGATCATAGTAGGTACAGCACTAGAGGAGGCCATTCGGCCCATTCTGCCTGTGCTAGTTCTTCGAAAGAGCTATCCAATTAGTCCTGCTCGCCCTCTGCTCTTTCCTGTAAATTTTTTCCCTTCAAGTATTTATCCAATTCCCTTTTGAAAGTTACTATTGAATCTGCTTCTACCGCCCTTTCAGGCAGTGCATTCCAGATCATTATAACGTGTCGCCTCTGGCTCTTTTGCCGATCACCTTAAATCTGTGTCCTCTGGTTACCGATCCTCCTACCACAGGAAACAGTTTCTCCTTATTTACTTGGTCAAAACCGTTCATGATTTTGAACAACTCTATTAAATCTCCCCTTAACCTTCTCTGTCCTGAGAACAACCCCAGCTTCTCCAGTCTCTCCACATGACTGATTCCTTCATCCCTGGCACCATTCTAATAAATCTCTTCCGCACCCTCCCTAAGGTCCTGACATCCTTCCTAAAGTGTGGTGCCTAGAATTGAACGCAATACTCCAGCTGAGGCCGAACCAGTGTTTTGTAAAGGTTTAGCATAACTTCCTTGCTTTTGTACTCTATGCCTCTATTAATAAAGCCCAGGGTCCTGTATGATTTTTTAACAGCCTTCTCAACTTGTCCTGCCACTTTCAAAGATTTGTGTATGTGCACCCCCAGATCTCTCTGTTCCTGCACCCCCTTTAGAACTGTGCCATTTAGTTTATATTGCCTCTCCTCATTCTTCCTACCAAAATGCATCACTTCACACTTCTCTGCATTAAATTTCATCTTCAATAATTATCTCTGCTCCTCTCAAAGAAAATTGGCAAAGTAAAAAAAGGATGTAAAAACTCAACAGCAACTGAGAAGAAGATTCCAACAACCTAAGACAGCTAACTATTTTTTAAGCCAAATATAGTAATATGAATTAACATTTCATATAGTATTGATGCTTCAGGATCGAAGGCTGAGGCCATGGTTACACTCTCTTGCACTGCTATGCCCTGCTCCCCCTCTATCGCCTCATCTATTCCTGCTCTCCTTCTGCCACTAATCACTGTCTTTCTCACACTCCCTGTGTAACATTTAAAAATCACCAACACTTGTTCTACCACTACATCACAATTGGAGGTCAGCGATGTTGCTGAAAGACCAATAATGATATGGCGGCAGTAGGGGTTCCTGATAAAGGGAAGGAAGGCATACAACATTAATGCTGATGCTCATCATGTAGTTAAGTCAAACAAATATTGAAATTTGGATTTAGCAACATTCATACAATTACAACATGGGAATAGGCCGTTCAGCCGAACCAGTCCATGGTCGATGTTTATCCTCCACAGGAGCTGTAGTCCTAATCCCATGTGCTCATCCTGTTTCCATATAGGAACATTGGAACAGGAATAGGCCATTCAGCCCCTCGAGCCCGCTCCGCCATTTGATAAGATCATGGCTGATCTGTGATCTAACTCCATATACCTGCCATATCCCTTTATTTCCCTTTTCCTTCAACCACCTATCTAACCTATTCTTAAATGTTGATGTGGTCTCTGGTTCAATCACTAACTGGTGGTGATGGAATCCACACCCTCACAACCCTTTGAGTGAAAAAAATTTCTCCTGCTCTCTGTCCTAAATCTTTTACATTTAATCTTATATTTATCTCTTGTTCTGGACCCCCTCAATCACTGGAAACAGCCTGTTTCTATCTACTCACTCCCACTCCTTCATAATTTTAAACACATCTATCAAATCACCCCTTAATCTCTTCTGTTCTAACAAAAACCTACATGGCGTTAGTACTGCACAAGCTGAAACCCACCAAATCTCCACAAAAGTCTTAACTGTCACATTTATCCTCTGAATCAACACCTGTTAATCAAACATGGAACAATCAGAATGCTTGTGTTTGTTTTAGCCCAAGATGTTATATTTTTAGGGCTTCACCAGATATTTCTCATGCTCAGTGCCAAAGGCCACTTGTGTAAGCGAGACCTCACTCCTATGAGCTGGAGTGTGACTTTATACACACAATATCTGGTAATGGAGTGTTACCCAGAGATTGGAACAGACACCCTTGTTATTGTTATTGGCTCACAGAATTGACACAAGCCCTCCCATGCTCTCTTTGGATAGCGGAAGAATAAACAGTCCATCAGGCCATGCGACTTAAGCTATAAACTATGAATTAGGTTTATTAAAAAGTAGATGGTAGCAGAAAATCAATATTGCAGATTTAATGTGATTATAGAACTTGGACCTCCTCGGGTAAAATAAAATAGTTAAACACATGATAGTTCTTTATCTCTCTTAGTAATGCCAAGTCTGGACCAGTATTTATAACATAACTTATACCTGAGTTTCATCTGCTAACATCGAATCCATAGCATAAGAATTGAAGAACAGAACAGAACAGTCATTTTTACCCTCTGAATCAACAGCTCCTGGCGACAGAGCTGCCCATCAGGAAGACTTCAAAAGATCACAACCCTCTTTCAGGTCAAAATCAGGTTATAAGGGCCTTGATAGCAGGAGCCCTGATGTATCAAACATCGCAACAACAACTTGCAGTTACATCATGCCTTCAACGTAGAAAAAATGTCCCAAGCACTTCACAGAGGCGTAATCAAAATATCTTAGCTCCGTCTTCAGCAGCCAAGTAAATAAAATTAAGTGGTCCTGTCACCTATGGCAAGTAACCCTTGTTAAATCAGCTATCTAGCAGATATCATCTGCTTTTGAAGTGACACATACCCTCCCTCAAAATACAGAAAACAAGTCAGTAGAGACAGACAGTTATGAAATTCTCTCAGCATACAGTACTCAAATTTAAAGTAACTATCTCATTATCAGATATGAAACTACATATAGACTTTATGATTTGAAATGTGACAGAAGCAACACTCACAAATTGGCCATATGGTTACTTTTTGGCCACTAAGATTACCAAAAAGCAACACCAACATACTACTGACCAATAACACTGCTGGAAAGAGACATCATAATCACATGACTATTGGACAATAAATTGGATCAAATTTAACACTCTAATTTAAAAAAAAATTAAATAGACATGTCACTCACTGAGCTGTCTCCTTTCCCTCACTCTAAATGTTTTTCATGTTTCTGAAAGAGTCACTGCAGAATATCCCAAGTACTTCACAATTCAACTTTCGATGAATTCATTGTCATCTTTGGCTCACTGGTAGCACTCTCGCCTCTGAGTCAGAACGTTGTGGGCTCAAGTCCCACTCCATTGACTTGAGCACATAATCTAGGCTGACACTTCAGCGTAGAACTGAGGGAGTGCCGCGCTGTCGGAGATGCCGTCTTTCGGATGAGACCTCTCAGGTGGACATAACAGATCCCATGTTACCCTAAGAAAAGCAGTTCTCCCGGTGTCCTGGCCAATATTTGTCCTTCAACCAACGTCATCATTTATTTCATTGCTGTTTGTAGGACCTTGCTGTGCAAAATTTGGCTGCCGCATTTCCCCACTGCACTTCAAAAGCACTTTATTGGTTGTAAAGCACTTTGGGACTTTGAAGTGGTGTAAGGCGATGTATAATATACTCTCAGTAACTGATGATCCACAAAAATGTAGTCTTTTTTTTTTGTTTTGACCGCAAGGATATTTAATACTAGACTTGTACTAAAACTACCTTTACAGTTTAGACAGTGCATGGTCAGAGTGCATCACACACTGTATATTAGTAGCGACAGAAATAATCAAGTGAATTATGGGTAGTCTACCATGCCATTTTATTGACCACGACAGTTGTTAAGGCTGGCTTTCATGAAGGCTGCATGTTTTGCAATGTTGAAACCAAACACTTCTGACGCGAAGCCATATAAATGCAAGTCCTTTCTATATCTTGCAGCAGTATTAGTGTTCCTGTTTGTCACGACATATCAAGGTCTGGCTTCCTTACCTACTGCCCACATCACTGTGTCGAAGGACTCTCGCTCTTCGATGTTAGACTCAAGATTTCTCCATATGACCTGCAGTTTGCCACTATCCAGTTTTTCTATTTTGATTGGTATGCATTTCCTGAAGATCCTGGTACCGTAAGATGCCATATAGTCTGTCACTAAGTGGGCCATTTGCTACATTAAATAAAAAGGAAACAAAAAGTTGTTAAATTGCAACAGCATTTTATCAGGCAATATCACATCCTACTTTCCACATTTATATGGGCATATTTTTGAGATTGCAGTACGATTTTTATATCAGTTCAGTAGGGAAGAAACTTAAACAACTTCCCAGTTTAGCCTTTAAAAAGTGTATCTAGCGCACACATAGATATCAAACCTTGTTTCAGATGCAAAACAATCTTAACATACTGGATCTTTCGAGCTGAAGCCTGAAACTGGCAAACACATTCCAACCTGCAACATTCCCTGACCAAACCATTAAACTCTGACTCACCTCAGCCCATGTTTACTTAACGACTAGACTTAAAAGAGGCAAAGCTCCACCGTAGCAAAATACATTTTGCATTACATGCAACAACACTCTTGTCCTTACAAAGCAGTGTATCAAATTTACCACAAACAGTGCCATGAAAGATCTGCTAGTATATTTTTATTCATGAGACTGATTGCAAGGGCACTGGCTGCATCTCAGAGTTTAGGTGTAAATAAACAATTCAAGCTTCATCCTTGCAGTATATATTATCTAAATCCCGTCGATGGGATTTTATTGTAATTAGTTCCACTCACCCACTGTTTTCTATTAAATGCATGTGCTCTTGTGGTTTACGGTGCAGATGAATTGCTTTGTCATTGAGTTAAGGAACACTATAGTCCTACAAACTGATGCATTCACCATTCTCTGGAACGGAGCTTCCAACCCCATATTCTCTCCATCACAAAGACCACCTACCTCCACCTCTGTAATATTGCCCGCCTCTGCCCCTACTTCACCCCATCTGCTCCTGAAACGCACACCCACCCTTTTGTCACTTCCAGAATCAATTATTCCAACACTCACCTGACTGACCTCCCATCCTCTATCAACTTTAGCTCATCCAAAACTCTGCTGCCCGTATCCTATCCCACCCCACACCATCACACTACCTATTACCTCTGTTCTTGCAACATACATTGGCTACTGATCTCCCAATGCCTCAAATTTTAAATTCTCATCCTTGTGTTTAAATCCCTTCCTGACCTTGCCCCTTGCTATCTTTGTAAACTCCTCCAGCCCTCCACTCCCTCCGCCCCCGAAATTATCCTTTCCGGTGACTCTGGCCTCTTCTGCATCTTCCCTCCCTTCGCCCCACCATTGGCGGCCGTGCTGTCACCTGTCTAAGCCCCACGCCCCGGAATTCTCTCCCTAAACCCCTCCAATTCTCTCACTTCCTTTAAAACCAACCTTAAAAACCGTCCCTTTGACCTAGCATGTGGTCACCTCTCCTAAACTCTCCTTTTTTTTTGATTAAGCCTCCGGAAGTGTCCTGGAAGGTTTTTCTACATTAAGAGCATTAAATAAATGCAAGTTGTTACCATATTAAACTGCTCCTACTACAAGGCTAGTAGGTACTATGTTCGTAGACGTAAATAGACTACATAAAGATGAAAGTTCTCAAAGGCACTGTGCTAAATAAAACATGTTCTGCATTTCATTTCACTTATCCAGTATGAATCTAGACCCATACTATACTGTAATGGAAAAACCAAACAGGACACTCCACTTTCAATAGTTAAATATACATATAGGTCCACGTAATACCTGATCAAAGCCACGAAGAGGAATGCTTCGCACCATAATTGAAGTGTCCAAGCCGACACCAGTTAGAAATCCAGCACACTCCAAGGCCACATCTAGTGAAGTGTCAAGGATCCAAATATTGCGACAATACGCATGGGGTTTCAAAATAGTTTTTTTTAATATATATCTGAAGGTAGTGATTGACATCAAACATGGTTTATCAGCATGTAAAAAGAAATTAAGTTTAGCACCTTAAAAAGCATTTCATACAGAGCTAACATTTGTGCGACTTTCTGACTTTTTATCGCTAATCTATTAAGGGTTTTCAAATTAAGGATACAGCTTGCACCAACAACTAACCTATAAAGAAAGGGAAAAAAAAACTCAGTGAAAAACGTAGCCCACATCCCCATTACCCCTTGCCTCGCCAAGCTCCACATGCTTCTCATGTCACAGATAATCCCTCACTCAGTGTCCATCCCTATCCATCGCCTATGTTAACACTGGTTACTGTGATGTGACACATTACAATATTACTAAATAAAGATTATTACTATACTGCCAACTCAAACACGATGCAATTTGTCAAAGGACTATGACTCATTACTAACCATCAGTTTGCTTCAAATGCTTGTGGCATGTCCCCAAAGGACAGTGAGAAGCAGTCCAAAAAAAACATACGTGGCTAATGCTGCTACACTTAGGTTATGGGGCAGCAGGAAAGCCACAAATCACCCTACATAAGAGATGCCAGACTGACACAGCAGGGGCCAGAGTCGACCCACCTCAATAGGGCGGGTCACAAGGACAGTGGTGAAGGCGAAAAGAGGAAAAAGTCAACAATGCAGTGGATCAAAGATATACAACCTGACTTCTTGGTCATTTGGTTAGCCCAAATTAACGCTAATCTGGCCAATGCGAAGGACTGATTGCAGACTAGTCTTCCACTCGAATGTTGAGACAAACCTACTGCAAAAGTGCAATCAAGCCAAATGAGATTCAGGTAGTTTACCTGGTAAGTTGGATCTCTAATCAGCCTGGCTGCCCACTGCCTGTGACCGTAATGGAATTGGGTAGCTACATCTCTGTAGAGCATCAATGTGACTCCAGCCTGGTGGGCACATCTAGATATGGTGGAATGTAGAGGGTGAGGCTTTTCCCTACTAGCCAACATTCTCAGAATGGAAAACTTCAGAGAGAATATATTAAATTAAGGGAACAGTCATCCCTTCTTCATTTGCAGAAATTCATATTCCAGTGGGAAGTTAAACAATGGGAAAATTGGGGGAAATGGGCGACATTTTCCATCAATAATAGCATGTGGGAGCTCAGTTTAAAGTCTTTCCACACTACTTTGTCTCCAAACAATAGCCCTTAATGCTGTGGAAGGATGTTCGTATTGGCTACGAGCAAGTCACAAGGATGGGACATAAACTTATGATCTTCTGAATCCAAAAACAGATCCAAGCCTGTGGATCAGTGGAGCAAGCATTTAAAGTGTTACTCATATCTTTCTGCAGGGGAAGAAATTTAAGCGTATTCATTTATTTTTTTGAAGATCACGATACAAACTGCAAAAGGCCTACGAAAATAAATGCTGCAAAGGGGGAATAAAAAACTTCTGCTGTGTGTGTGGTCCACACAAAACTAAGCTTCAAGACACTTGAAGGATGAGGTGATGGTGGAATGGATTATTCTAATGACAAGGCTAATCCCTTCGGGTATTAACAATATAATGCCAACTAAAAATTCCATACATATTGCAGAAGAATACCAGCATTTACTGTTAGTGCCTCAAGGGCTACATCATTGGTGTTAAATTCGCAATGAGCTGTACACAATAGGAATTTGCCTTGAGCTGCTACCCAGGATATTATAGGTCACTTGTGCGTAAGCAGTTGAAGCTTCCAATTCCCCGTTAATGGACATCAATGTTTCTATTAGTGCAGAAACAACCAGTTTCCAGATAGTTTATCTGAAAGGAGATCTGTTGAGCGCAGGTATACCGATCTTTAAGGCATTAGATATTTTACTAATTATACAGCATTGAACTGCATTCATCATCATCAGTCTCTCGATCTCCAGTACAATTTTGTTATTAAATCTTGTGGGCAACTATTTGCGTGTGCAATTACACTGTAACTTACACATCATTGTCACGAAAGTGGCAGTAGAATGCAAGTTGAGCACACTGAAGTCAGGAGGACATCTCGCACGGTTTGGTCTTCAGAACAGGGGAAGTAGATCTTTTTTTTTTTAAAAGTCTCAAAATCCATCTCTTCAGCCCAGTTTTTGGCCAGTACTCCTAATCTCTCCCTGATGCCAATCTGTGAAGCATCTTGAAAATCTGTCTCACTGCATGTTGCCCGAGGCTGCAGTTATATTATTGGTGTGAAACTGGTATCTGTTGAATTCAAGGGGCATTTCCAAGTTTCCTCGTGATAAAGGCACTATCTAAATGCACATTGCTGCTGCGTAACTCCAGTTCAACATGAAGCCCGGCTTAAAAAAGTAATGTCGTCTTCTGGCTACGTTATAAACTTAGTGTTGAGTCTTTCAATGCTGTGGACACTGCTAGACTCACGCTATCCTAACATTTGAAAAAGAGTCGGTGGGGATAGAGCCTCTGTGCATGTGCGCTAGTAACGTGCACTGTTCACTGCAGGCAGGCAAATCACAGCCTGCAGTATAACTCTGGTCTTGGAAATGCCCCTTGAATTCAACAGATACCAATTTCACACCAATAATATAACTGCAGCCTCGAGCAACATGCAGTGAGACAGATTTTCAACATTCAACTATTTGGACAGGGGCTTCTTCCCTTCATCTCTTCAGGTTGATATCTAATTTTTCAAAAAAGGGAAAGATACAGGGTTCAGATATTCCTAAACCAGGGCCATTTCAGTTTTAGAGCTCCAGGTACAATACTCCCCCACCTCTCCAAAGTAAAAGTTTTAGAATTCCAGTAATAATGCTCCCCAAAGTACGACTTTTAGAGTCTCAGTAATAATACTCCCTAAAGTACAAATTTTAGAGTTTCAGTAATAATACTCCCCACCTATTCCAAAGTACCATTAACTTTTGCAGTTCCTAAAGAAATTACCACTTTGGCCAAATGTGGGGAAAAGAAAATAAATCTTTGGACAAGGAGTATCTAAACAATAAAAGCATTTATACAAAGAAAAAAATCCCCTGAAACATGCCAAAAATGAAGATAACTAATTACATGACTAGATCACGCAGCAATATATTATGGACAAACTGCAAAAAGACTGTCATATTTGCTGAAGTACAAAAAAGCTACTGTAACCCCTCAAGGCTTACTCCGACTATTATTGCAGGAATGTGACGATGTAAACAGCAATACACCTCCCATACTCTGTTAAAACTTGTACCAACAGCAACCAGACAAAAGTAAAACTAGGAATATGATCTACCGTACACATATCAAGATCATTGCTCATTTTCAGCCCTCAACAAGATTAATTTAGCCCTGTCAATTAGAAAATGTAGCTAAGTACAACTGCAGCATTGGGAATCAGAATTTTGTCATGTAGAAAAAAAAATCTGAATACTTAATGATGCTTTAGTTCCCCAATGGACATTACAACATTGGTCTTTGTATTCACTCTGATGCAGAAATCAGCCAAGACGAACTCCTGAATGCTGGACATCTACTGCTCTCTAGTGGTAGAGAAGTGAAGCAGCAAGAACCAGAAAGGGAAAAAGCTACTTTGTCTTACTTTATAATAAAAAGTTTAAAAAAAACTGCAAGTATTGGAAATCTGAAACAATAAACAGAAAATGGTGGAAACATTCAGCAGGTTCAACATCAACATGCATTTAGTGCTTTTAATGTAGTAAAACACCCCAAGGCACTTCACAGGAGCATTATCAAACAAAATTTGGCACCGAGCCGTATAAACATAAGAAACATAAGAAATAGGAGCAGGAGCAGGCCATACGGCCCCTCGAGCCTGCTCCGCTATTCAATAAGATCATGGCTGATCTTCGACTTCAACTCCACTTTCCCGCCCAATCCCCATATCCCTTGACTCCCCGACAGTCCAAAAATCTATCTATCTCAGCCTTGAACATATTCAATGACTCAGCATCCACAGCCCTCTGGGGTAGAGAATCCCAAAGATTCACAAACCTCTGAAGAAATTCCTCATCTCAGTCTTAAATGTCCGACCACTTATCCTGCAACTATGCCCCCTAGTTCTAGACTTTCCAGCCAGGGGAAACAACCTCTCAGCATCAACCCTGTCAAGCCCCTCAGAATCTTATATGTTTCAATGAGATCACCTCTCATTCTTCTAAATTCCAGAGTATAGACCCATTCTACTCAATCTCTCCTCACAGAACAACCCTCTCATCCCAGAAATCAATCTAGTAAGGAGATATTAGGACAGGTGACCAAAAGCTTGGTCAAAGAGGTAGGTTTTGAGAAGTGTCTTAAAGGAAGGGAGAGAGGCGGAGAGGTTTAGGAGCTTAGGCAGCTGAAGGCACGGTCGCCAACGGTGGAGTGATGAAAATCAGGATGCGCAAGAGGCACAAATTGGAGGACTACAGAGATTTCGGAGGGTTGTAGGGCTGGAGGGGGTTGCAGAGATAGGGAGGGGCGAGGCAACGGAAGGATTTGAAAACGAGGATAAGAACTTCAAAATCAAGGCATAGCCGGACCAGGAACCAATGTAGGTCAGCGAGCACAGGAGTGATGGGTGAACGGGGCTTGGTGCGAGTTAGGAAATGGGCAGCAGAGTTTTAGATGAGCTCAAGTTAATGGGGGGTGCAAGGTGGGAGGCCGGTCGGGAGAGCATTGGAATAGCCACGGCCACAAGTAACAAAAGCATGGATGAGGGTTTCAGTCGCAGATGAGCTGAGGCAGGGGCGGAGACGGGCCATGTTACGGAGGTGGAAGTAGGCAGTCTTGGAAACGATATGGAGTCGGGAGCTCAGATCACGGTCAAATAGGACGCCAAGGTTGCGAACGGTCTGGTTCAGCCTCAGTGGCCAGGGAACGGAATTTGTGACGTTGACCAAAGACAATGGCTTCGGTCTTCCCGATATTTAATTGGATAATATTAAATTATTATATTTAATACTATACTGGATGTCGGACAAGCAGTGTGACAAATCAGAGACAGTGGAGGGGTCGAAGGAGGTGGTGGTGAGGTAGAGCTGGGTGTTGTCCACGTACATGTGGAACCTGACACTGTGTTTTCGGATGATATCGCCGACAGGCAGCATGTAGATGAGAAATAGGAGGGGGACAAGGGTAGATCCTTGTGGGACTCCAGAGGTAACGGTGCGGGAGCAGGAAGAGAAGCCATTGCAGGCGATTCCTAGGCCTTTGCGGAGAGAGCAGACAAGTTATCATTTCAGGTGTGGACCTGAAATGTTAACGTGTCTGTTTCTCTCTCCACAGATGCTGACAAACCCGTTGAGTGTTTCCACCATTTCCTGTTTTTATCAGACTTTATTTACTTGTATTTTTCTTCCCCCCCCCCCATCCATGAGATTCACTTTGCCTGATAGGGCAGGATCAAAGCTAGTTCAGTTTAAGAGAAGATCAGATCCACACATAGGGTTGTCAACTCCCCAGGAATTAAAGATTAATCTCCTGGACACTGCTGCGAGAAAGCAGAGAAAAATCACAGAGGCATTAAAAAGAAAAGAGTGTGTTTTTTTTCCATTTTCTTTAAAATCTTTCATTTATTAGTCATAAGAATAGTGGAGATCGGGGAACAAAGGCCATTTGACCGGACACCGGGAGGTTTCATATTCAGGAATATGTCCGACCAGAGTTAGCGACTCTATTCTCACAGATTGCCTAATCATATTTCTCACTTCACTTTGCTTAAGTGAGTGATCTGCTCCCAGGCCTCCATCGGCACCACTCTCAAAAGAGGATGGCCTGAGGTGACCCTTCCTCCAGATTTCTCCCTTCTGAGGGTGGGGACAGGAAAAGTCTGGTCACCTCTCCACAGCTGAGATTTGGAAATCAGCTTGTGGAGAATCCCAGGAACAAAACCACCTCTCCTACCCGGACAGGTGGGACAGCTTAATTCAAAACCAAATTTTACTTTCCGCTACAATGCGCCCTAGAGGCTGAAGGTGAATCTGGATTTTTATCTTCGTCATCAACCAAGATCTTCGCTGAGCAAGGACACATTTCAGTCAATCACAGTTCGTCCAAGAAACAGCGCAGCAGTCAAAATGGGGGGAAATTGTCTGCCCCACTGAGTTTTGAAAGAGCATCCAGAGGAAAGTGGTATTATTTTTCCAACAGAATGAACCATCCTGCGGCACTCAATATATTTGGGGGTGTTACTGTGGCTTCAACCATTTTTGTTGGCAAGAGGGGGAAATGATAGGAAGTCACTCAGTTACTGTGACTACAATTTAGATTATTCTTTAGGTCTCCTTTAGAATGGATTATGAAACACAAGGAACTTTTTAAAACACAAAAACACACACAATGAGGCAATGTACATGACACCACTGGACTTCAATGAGCTTATTATGGGAAACTTGTTGATGTTTGAAGTAATTGCTACCGTTAATCATCCTGAAGCAAGGTGGGCAAGTTGCTAAATATAATCGAGAAACATTGAGGTTTCTATGATATATCCTTTATCGATGGACTGGATTAACATACGGACTGTGAAGTTTGTCCAAGTACAATGGATTTACATTTGCTTTTAGTTAAAATTACCTTTTATTGAAGTTTTCTGAAATTTACAAAATGCACTGGGAAAATACATCCTTGACTGGGAAAGTCTACATTTTTAATAGTTTTTTACCAACTGCTATTTTTCAAATTCAGGCTTTTAATTTTCTCCATGCAGTAGTCGTTCAATTCAAATTAAAAGTGAATTAATTTTTCCAAACTCACTACTAGTTGAGGTGTGGGAGCAGTCATGAGGTCTGTAAATGGGGTTGAACAAACCTGCTGACCTACAGGACATTACAATTGTTACACTGTGACCATGCCTTCTAAAACAAACATATCAAATAATACTGGATATACATGTGAAAATAAAGAACAGCACCCATACATATATACCTAGCTACTGAGATCCTTATGACAATGAAGGACAACATTCATAGGTACCTAGCTACCCAGCAAAGTCATCATGCAGATCAGTCAATAAAGATTTAGCATTTTTACTTTAAGTTCAATGCCTCCTATCACATTCAGATTCTGCTATAACGAGCAACAGTGAAGTAGAGGAGAAAACAGGACAGATTCTCTGAAAAGACGTGCATAAAAAAAATTAGAAAAATAATTTCCGTCGTTTAAAAAAAATCTGCTATTCGAACCGGCTTCCTGAAAATGCACAAAAGGAACCATCAACGACAGGCTCTCCAACACACCACGTTCTACATCACTTAATTACAGCTCCACTTAGCACTTCCAGTAATAAACTGATGTAGAACATGGTTAGCTCAATTACCCTTTCAGTTCATTGGTACTACTTGTTCTGCAGCAACCACACTCACTCACTTACTTATGGGCATGAAAAATGGTCAATTTGCTCTAAAACTATTACATACAAACAGCTGACAATTCACCTAAGGCAGTAATTTAGCCTTGGTTCTTCTAGCATTTGTAGTTTGAGGACATAAGAACCACTCAACAGACTTTGTAATGTGCCACGAGTGATCCATTGTATGGCCCCTCATCAACTGATGGATTCATCAGATTTTTTTTTTGTTGGGACACATTATAATTTCAACAACAAAGATCAGAAGTTTTGCTACAGTTTGTCATCATCAGGCACATCATAACCACTTCATTAGATAAAAGTAGCCGATATGAGTTTTTTTTTTAAAGACATGAGGTAAGATAACTTAGCTCTTCCTGTATTTTACATCAGGAAGCAAATGCTAGTTAATTACTAGTACAGTGCATACAATAAATCGAAAAACAGCAGATTTCTACTTCGAGTAGATCACCCATTGCATAAATATTCACCTCTTCTCCCCTCACCGTGTTTGCAAAGTCCACCTGAATGGATTGTTTACTCACGTTTTTCCAGGCGAATCTTGCAGCCAAAAAAGATCATCACTGGAAATGCAGAGTTCAGCCCCTGGAATCTTTCAAAAGAAAATGAGCATTTTGCACATTTTGTAGCAAAAAAATATTCTTGCTTTATATTTCTGTCTGTTACAAGAAAATGAACATACAGGACGCCGCCAGTTTTTCCACAGAAATTTACTATTAATATTAATTATTACTAATTTAATTAGTAAGATTTCCACACAGATATGTTCTTCCTAAATCAACTGGTTTTCATCAAAGCGCATCCTTCGATTATGTTGTGGCTGAGTTGGTATGGCAAGTGTGAAACAGAACCATAAAGATCGTAGGAATCACTGATCTTTACTGAGTTAGCTGATTTCAGACAAAATGTTAGTAAAACCACTTCAATTAACCTCAGTGCCCGCTAGATTAAGGAGAAGAGAAAAATCAGCCAGAGTTCCTCCTCCTGCCAGCTACCTAGTGACCCTGTTAGAAAGTGGATAGGAATGCGATTAGGCTCGACTGTGGAACGGTTACCGCAGCAAACTTCAGAAGAGGAAGATAATTTGTTTTAAAAATGCAATGTAATTGTAACAAAGACTTGAATATCATGATGGAAGAATTATTAAAATGTAACTTTATCCTTGAATGCAGACTGCTGTGTAACTGATTTGATTATTCTCCGGCTGGCCATTTGTACATAAAAATTCAAGAACAACAAAACAAAATAGGACAAACGTTGCTGTTTTTCAAGTGATCGCTAGGGAGCAACGTACCCAATTTTGATGAGTTTGCTCAGGAAACATTAATTTATGTTGGATTAACAACTTATTTCACACGGTGGGTAACACTCATATTTTGAGGTTTCTACAGCATAAACTTTGTCAAATGGTAAAGCCTGACAGCCTGGCTGAGAAGTTCAAGACTGTACAGCTGATTGCTTGTACGAAGTTAACAGCGTTTTCAATAACTGAACATAATTAAACATTTTAATTCATCTTTTTATTATTTTGAATGAAGTACAAAAATATTGCAATATTCTCTGTGGGGATTAGGGCAAGATAAAATAAAATTGATTGGTGCGCCATTAGAATCATAGAAAGGTTACAGCATGGAAGGAGGCCATTCGGCCCATCGAGTCCATGCCGGCACTATGCATGAGCAAACTAGTTAGTCCCACTCCCCCGCCCTATCCCCGCAGCCCTGCAATTTTTTTCCTTTCGAGTACTTATCCAATTCCCTTTTGAAGGCCATGATTGAATCTGCCTCCAGCACCCCCTCGGGCAGTGCATTCCAGATCCCAACCACTCGCTGCATAAAAAAGATTTTCCTCTGGTCACATTTGATTCTTTTGCCAATCACCTTAAATTGGCCTAAAGCGCTTATGGTAATGTTTTGTCATCTGGGTGAGAGATGTCAGCACTGGGAAATGGAATACTTTTCAACTTTGAGAGCTTGGCACTGGTATCAACCACTGCAAGATGAAATGGTCTATAACCAGATGCAAGGTGAAAGCCTCCCTTTGCTTGCCCCAACAATGCATATCACACCACCTCAAACTTGAGTCTTACACAGAGGCCTTAAGGATGGGCGGCATGGGAAGAAGAAAGGAAAAAGAAATCACACTGGGGTATGTAGGATGTGCTGTTCTAAGGTTAGAATTTAAGTGCGAGAAAAAAAAACTTTAAGCTGTGAGTAAAGGTATTTTTCTCTGCTTTCCCTTCCTTGATTCTCCTGTGCACCATTCCCAGTGGAGAGCTTTGGCAAGTAATCTATTCCCAGGCCTCCATTAAACCTACTTTAAAATAGGGAATTAAGAGATGTGCAACAGCATGATACAATGACCTGTCTAACTTTTCCCTCCCTATAGAGAAGCACCCGATTTCCACTCAGTTCCTCGCAGAGGCTGATTTTGTTACTTTATTACATGCGGAATTGCAGCTATAAACCTGCATCAACCTTAGGGAACTATGTCAAGGTCCCAACACACTTGGTCGCAAGAAAAAAGAAATTTGACAACGTGTTCTCTTGTCGCGATTCCATTTTTAAAAAAAAACATATTTCTTCCTGTGAATGGCCAGATTCTACAGCCTGCAAACAAAAATATTTGCAACTTCCAGAAAGAGATATATTGTGGATTAAACAAACAACTGACGCTTACTTCTAGGGGATACTTTGGCCTTCCTCCAGTCGCTATCACAATGTTTTCAGCAGTCAGAATGGTCTGCAAATAGAATCCATATTGGTCAAGTCAAAATTGTCGGCAAAACAAACTGGATAAAGTTGTCACCGTCACACTGCAGCTCATCAGAGCGCTCGGTCTAAACCTGTTACAAGAATGAATTGCAAACTAAAGCCTCCCAGTTGTTTAATTAATCCTCACAAAATCTAGTCTGGCGCTCCAGTGCAGTCCTGAGGGAATGTTGACACTGTCGACAGTGTCATCTTTTATCATAATATTTCTATTATAAATTTCTATGTGCACATTTCTAATAGAAACTGCCTACGTAAATTTGTTATGCTGTAATTACACCCCATGTGCAACAGTGGTTTGCTCACTGCTGATATACAGCAAATTTAGTGAATCAATTTATCACATGACTGATATAAAACCCTTACTGAAATATAAACAGAAAATGCTGGAAAAGCTCAGCAAGTGAGGATGCATCTGTGGAAAAAGAAACAGAGTTAACGTTTCAGGTCGAAGACCTTTCATCAGAACTGGAAGATGTTAAAGAGTTAAAGTTTTTAAGCAAATACAGAGCCAGGGAAAGTGGGGGGGAGGGAAGGTCTGTGATAGGGTAGAGGGCAAGTGTGATGAAATGACATAAGGGATGATGGTGCAAGGCAAGGAGGGTGGTAATGGGACAAGTTAAGGATCACGAGTGGATCAGAAACATGAAGGGTGGAATTTAAGTTGGAAACTATGTAGAATAAGTCGGAGCTGGAGACAGTTGCTGAGGAAAGAGATGTGGCCTTACTGATACCGAAAGATACAAGGTCTCACAGATACCTTCTACTTTATAAAACTTGCTTAAGATGCTGGTAACTTTTGTATATTATTCCCTACCAAAACCTCTTAACCCTGGTTATTTACATTATTTATTTTTTTACTCTTAAACCCCCCACCCCCCCCATCCCCAACAGTGGATTTGAGATACTTTGCTTAAGAAGTAAAAAAGTTTCCCCCTTGACTTCTCCTAGGTCACATTCTACACACAAGTGCAGAAGCAGCAAAGAATGAAGACAACTGCTTGCTGGATTGCTCACTGCACTCTAGAAATACTCAGGAGAGGAGCTGATCTTGCACAAACCCGACTGGCATCACCAACGAACCAGGGGATGCGGTTATTTAAGAGCCTTTCTCCCAGTGATAATGTTAATCTTTGGGGCCAACGGGAGTTTTCATTGTTTTGACAAGTGTACAAAAATTACTTTGTTACTCTCTCCCCACAGCATAATGCAATAAAGTTACAAAATCTGATCGATCAAGTGCATATAAAGCAATAGCTTCCCCCCACCCCATCCCAAATTACTTGAAAAAGTATTTAAACTGATGCTGCAAAGATTTAACGACATGTGTGGAAGTCTTACCTTTTTACCTTTTTTGGACTCCCCTTGAACAGTATGTTCATCTACAAAAATACCTTTGAGATTCAAATATTTCACCTTCCTGTAAAGGATGAGGAGAGGTTACGTGTTCTACTGTGAAAATTAAATACGTTCAAATTAAAAGTGATTTCTGAAAAAAAAATGCTGAAGCTTAATTTGCAGAAGAAATTGAAAATTCTGTGCATTTAAAAACTGCCAACTGATGTATCTCACACTCACTTATCTTGAAGTTGCACTAGGTGTCCCCAGTTTAAGGATTTCACATAGTTTTGAACAGCCTTTGCCATGATATCCCTGAGGAAAGGAAGCATTAGTTACTCTCATCAATGCGGTGAAACACAACACTTACACATTGCACCAATCCAAGGGCTGGAATCAGGGAGAGGCCCGCAGGTCACCCATAATCCATCCGAACGGGGCCTCGGTTCAACGTCTTATCCGAAAGACGGCACCTCTGGCAATGCAGTGCTCCCTCAGCACTGGTGACCAAAAGCTTGGTCAAAAAAGGTAGGTTTTAAGGAGCAGAGAGAGGTGGAGAGGCAGCGAGGTTCAGGGAGGGAATTCCAGAGCTTGGGGCATAGGCTGCCGAAGGCACGGCCACCAACGGTAGATCGATTAAAATCGGGGATGCACAAGAGGCAAGAATTGGAGGAGCGCAGAGATCTCGGAGGGTTGTAGGGCTGGAGGAGGTTACAGAGATAGGGAGGGGTGAGGCCATGGAGAGATTTGAAAACAAGGATGAGAATTTTAAAATCGAGACGTTCCTGGACCGGCAGCCAACGTAGGTCAGCGAGCACAGGGTCGATGCAGAGTTGCATCATATGGCAGTTGATAAGTTCAGTGCAGGTTGGTCCATAGAGCACAGTGCAATTAAAAACATCTATTAAAATTGTCATTATTTTAATAACAGTGATCTTCAAGAAATGGATGGCATAACAAATATGATGTGATTCTAATGGATGTGAGCATGCATAAATGCTTTGCAGAATTACCTCAGGAGTAGAAAAAAAGTGTTCAGAATTAACCCACCGCAAATAAATTAGCAGTGCTTAGTGCACACAAGATAGAAATTTTTTAAAAATCTATGCACACATCAGTCTCCTTTAATTAGCCTCTTGTATGCTATTTTAGATTGCCACCTGCAAGAGTAAATGAGCACGGAAGTCCATTACCTGATGCCTAAAGCACATTATCAGCCCGAGGACAGACAGTCATGAATCAGACACCTGTTATTTTTGTTTGCTTAATGGAAACGCCTCCTTGAAGCAACCTGACAGCTGTATGTTTATCACGTGTCGGTTAAAGAACAGGCAGGTTGGAATGGCTTCTTCATCCTGTCACAAGAGGTGTGAGGCAACACACACTGCAGACTTGCCACTGGGTTTAGAGTAAATTATCAAATCAACGTTCTTTGTATTCCTCTCATTTCCCAAACCTAACTTGGCGCCTTGCTGCCCAAAGTGCCTTTGGCTGACTGGTGAGATCATCGGACTGGTGCCACACAAACTCAAAGCGGATTAACTCATTTCGAATTGATGTCTTTAAGAAGCAGAAACGCCCAAGAAAGTTAAACCCACCAGTGTTTGTAACTTTTAACCTTTATTGTATAGTCCATGCAAACAGTCAAAGTCAAGAGTTAACCTGTTGGCTTTTCAGTTATCCATAAATTTGAGAGTCCATTCTTTAAAAAAAAATTGCAGCAATTATTATTAAGCTATTTCCTACTTCTGCTGAGTTCTGGGTATCAATTATTACATATCGAGCACTGATGGCATTAATAGGGAAAACTCTCTCACAGGCCAGTTATATTACATAGTTTGTCAATGGAAAGAAATTTCCACTTCACATTGATTGAAACTGTGAATTCGAACCCTACTGATGTTAGCCAGATGAAATTCAGGCACGCTGTGGAGTGCCATTTTGAGGAGGTCGTCTAACACACCTTTTCAGCTGCAGTGTTACTGCTACAGTGCAAAGTGAACTTCTTAAAATTTGATTTTTCACTCTTTCAATGTTGGCAAAGAGCTAACTGTTCCACTGCCTATTTGACGACATTAAAAATGTAACCTGGATTAAAGTCCTAGTGAGTGGATATCTGTACTTGTACACATGCAAGAATCAAAATTTGCCTAGGCGAAATAGGGAGCATAACTGGAAGCTGCTCGACATCATTCTTTCCAGGTACTGGTCTCAAACTAGTACTCGCCGTACAAGTGTGCCATTAGTGTATAGGAGCTGATTCAACACACTCTTCAAATCAGATGCTTCATCTTGATTGTTACCATTCAAACTTGCTGTACACACTCTTTTCTCGGCCCCAGCGAAAGGTCTATTTCCACACACACCCTATAATCTTCAACCTGAACTTATGCACAAAGTAATCTGGCACGGCAGGCCATGGGTGAACAATGAACCTTTGACAAGTAACGTAGTGGAAATAGGATGGGTTACCACCATAGGCTCTTGGTCACTCTGACAGATATATAAATCTAACTGGCTGCATTTCTCAGGCAGCTAACTACAAATCAGATTTATTGAGAAAAATAAAATTACCAGAGACAAAAGTTTAAAACAACAAGATAGATAAACTACGAGTGCTTTTTTTTTTATTCGTTCATGGGATGTGGGCGTCGCTGGCGAGGCCGGCATTTATTGCCCATCCCTAATTGCCCTTGAGAAGGTGGTGGTGAGCCGCCTTCTTGAACCGTTGCAGTCCGTGTGGTGAAGGTTCTCCAATAGTGATGTTAGGAAGGGAGTTCCAGGATTTTGACCCAGCGACGATAAAGGAACGGCGATATATTTCCAAGTCGGGATGGTGTGTGACTTGGAGGGGAACATGCAGGTGGTGTTGTTCCCATGTACCTGCTGCTCTTGTCCTTCCAGGTGGTAGAGGTCGCGGGTTTGGGAGGTGCTGTCGAAGAAGCCTTGACGAGTTGCTGCAGTGCATCCTGTGGATGGTACACACTGCAGCCACTGTGCGCCGGTGGTGAAGGGAGTGAATGTTTAGGGTGGTGGATGGGGTGCCAATCAACAGGCTGTTTTGTCCTGGATGGTGTCGAGCTTCTTGAATGTTGTTGGAGCTGCACTCATCCAGGCAAGTGGAGAGCATTCCATCACATTCCTGACTTGTGCCTTGTAGATGGTGGAAAAGCTTTGGGGAGTCAGGAGGTGAGTCACTCGCCGCAGAATACCCAGCCTCTGACCTGCTCTTGTAGCCACAGAAGTTATGGCTGGTCCAATTAAGTTTCTGGTCAATGGTGACCCCCAGGATGTTGATGGTGGGGTTTCGGCGATGGTAATGCCGTTGAATGTCAAGGGGAGGTGGTTAGACTCTCTCTTGTTGGAGATGGTCATTGCCTGGCACTTGTCTGGCGCGAATGTTACTTGCCAGTTATAAGCCCAAGCCTGGATGTTGTCCAGGTCTTGCTGCATGTGGGCTCGGACTGCTTCATTATTTGAGGGGTTGCGAATGGAACCGAACACTGTGCAATCATCAGCGAACGTCCCCATTTCTGACCTTATGATGGAGTTTCTCACTTAGGTTGCAGAATCTGTTGCGAAAACAATAAAACATTTCTAGGTTCTACATTTTCGCAGTAATATTACACTTTCACTTTGTACCAACATCGGTTGATGCAAAAAAATTAGACGTGAAATTGAATATTCACAGTGTCTAACTCACCCCAGCACATTAGCTGCCTGGCAAAACAGAGATTCATCAAAGAACCCTTGATATGTCACTCCAATTATACTGCTTTTTTTGCTTTGTAGTCCAAATTGGGACAAAGGAAGATAGTACAAAGGTATCCTTCCCAATCACACAACAGTGCCAATCAAAAAAATTGTTCAGAGGCACAGAAACTGCCTGACAGGTTATCCCAATATAATATTTACACAGATGAAACAAAAGAACTCTGGTACAGAGACAGTGATAACCTTTCCCACACCCCTAGTGGGCTGGTCAGCACTGATAATGGTGATCTTCTATGGTATTTGTTAAGCAATCCACCCAGTTAGAGGCAGCAAGTCCCTTTAAACCGGCCTAACCCATTAGTCAAGAGAAGCATTTTCTCAGAAACCATGAATTTTCTCCAGAGATTACGAATTCCCATGAAGAAATGTTAAAATGTACAGTCCTTTATCTCCAAAACTCTGCTGCCCGTACCCTAACTCACACCAAGTCCTGTTCACCCATCACCCCGTGCTCACTGACCTACATTGGCTCCCGGTCCGGGAACGCCTCGATTTTAAAATTCTCATCTTGTTTTCAAATCTCTCCATGGTCTCGCCCTTCCCTATCTCTGTAACCTCCTCCAGCCCTCCGAGGTCTCTGCGCTCGTCCAATTCTTGCCTATTGCGCATCCCCAATTTTAATCGCTCCACCATTGGCGGCCGTGCCTTCAGCAGCCTAGACCTTAGGCTCTAGGCTCTGGAATTCCTCCCTAAACCTCTCCACCTCCTTACCTCTCTCTCCTCCTTAAAACCTACCTCTTTGACCATGCATTTGGTCACCTGTCCTAATATCCCCTTATATGGCTCGGTGTCAAATTTTGTTTGATAATTGCTCCTGTGAAGTGCCTTGGGACGTTTTACGACGTTAAAGGTGCTATATAAATGCAAGTTGTTGTTGCTTCGAAAGAAGACGTCTCCAATTCGTCACGACAGTACCTCGTACTGATGTTACTTCTGCTTCCTCACATAGTTAAGCTAGGAAGCTATTTAAACACTTCTTCCCACACCACTCAACAAAAATAGAAGCAAAGGATGTCAAGGGCAATCATAATTCTCTATATAACCACTTGATTTTCTTTTTAATGGTTCTGCTGGTGAGACACCTTCATTAAAATACATGTCACGACCAGTCGTTTTATGCTAACTACAAAAGCTGCTATTTATCCGTCTGTGTAAAGATTAATTGTACTCCTCTCAATGTGATTTATTGTACACAATGTATAATCTACTGGATGGCAATATTCCAAGTGCTCCAGGTGCAGAGAAAGGAGAAACTATTGCTTGCACAAAGGGAAAACATTACTAGTTACAGAGTACTAGAGTTGCCCAAACTGTTTACAAAGACTTACGGTTGCCATGTTGATGTGACAATAAGTCATGCAGAACAGATGGTTCCAGGTTCCAATGCTGAACTGTGCTGAGATAACTGATCTCATCCGGGACCATAGCAGAGGTACAGCAATTGGTGAAGCATCTCAGAACCAGGGAAAGAAAGATTAACCAGGGTTCTCAATGCTGACTGCTATCCAAAGACCCCACCCCATTAGAAAGTGTGGACATGCGGTTGCGAGGGACAGAATCAGGCTTGGCTGTGATGCTTCCTGTGGTCAGTCAAAGCTCACCCTTTGGGCTCACACATGAAGAAGGGGTACTTGGGTGAGCTGCTACAGAGTGAACTGGGGCCCATGCTACTGTACCATGGTGAGTCAGGGACAAAAGGAGAGGAAGGGAAATAAAAGTACTCAACTGCACATCTTCATCTGCAAATCTCAGACAAACTAGAAGTAAAGCTTTCAAGAAGTTTAGAGAGGGATTACTGTGTTGGACTAACTAATGCAAAAGGGCACAATCAACTTTTAAAACATCCAACTAAAACACTTGCAAATATAGCAGAAAGAAAGAAACTGCATTTACATATCACATCCTCAAGACATCCCAAAGCTCTTCACAACCAATGGATTACTTTTGAAGTGCAGTTACTCTTGCAATGTTGATAAGCGTAGCATCCAATTTACACACAGCAAGGTCCCACAAACAGCCAACGAGATGAATGACCAATTAATCTGCCTATTGTAATGTTGATTGAGGGAGGGATGTTGGGCAACGAACCACAACTTCCTACTCTTTGATTAGTGCCACAGGATCTTTTACATTCCCCTCTGAACTACTGGAACAGGCACACAAGGCCTTGTTTTAACGTCTCATTGAAAGATGGCGCTTTAGACAATGCAGCACCCCCTCAGAACTGCACTGAAGTGTCAACCTAACTTATGCACTCAAGTCTTGGGAGTGAGGGTTGAACCCTCAAAACATTCTGACTTAGAGGCAAGAATGCTGCCAATTGAGCCAAGCCGACCTTGCTGACTTTAAATACAATGCTAGTTAAGGAGCAAAACTATGCTTTTGTGTCCCTGGTTCGAAGCATCATTCTCTAATGAATGAAAGGGAGAAGGCAACCAACTCTTGTATTTATGTCAACGTGCCTGTGCAACTGATGTCTTGGAGGTGTGAGCGAGCACCTTGGGCGACTTGTCCCCTGATTTCCCATTCCTTCTTCCCCTGGGAGGTAGTGGGAAATCTAGTGGGTGCCTCACCTCTGCTCAGAACCTCCAAGTGATATACACACGCCATCACTGACCAACCAAATAATGAACTCTCTCTATTATTTTTTTAAACTAGTGAAGTTTGAACATACCAGTCATGCTGTACAGGCAGTGGTATATTCCAACCATATTTCTTGGCATCTTTAATGGCACCCCCCAGTAGGGCTCCTTGATGCATTAGCTTTTTGGGAATACAGCCCACATTGACACAAGTACCACCGAGACCCCATCTGGTGCCTGGAATGACAGCAAACAATGATATATTATAGGTTGCACACCTTCTTACAGCAAAACAGATGCCACATGCAGAATATAGAAAACATACAAGAAAGAGATTGAATGGAGACAAAAATATCTTGCATTTCTGCAGTACTTTTCATGTCCTCAACACATCCCAAAGTGCTACACAGCCAATTAATCACTTTTGTTGTTTTGTAAGCAAATGTCAGCAAGGTCCCACAAACAGCAAAATAAAATAAATGACTAGTTAATATGCTTCGGTGGTGTTGATCGAGACACCAGGAGAGCTCCTTGCTCTTCTTCAAATAATACCATAGCATCTTTTACATCCACCTAAACAGGCAGACTGGGCCTCAGTTTATCGTCTCATCTGAAAGACAACACCTCCGACAGTGCAGCGTTCCCTCAGTACTAAAATGTCAGACTGGATTATATACTCAAGTCCTGCACTGAGGCTTGAACCTACAACCTTCAGACTCAGAAGTGTGAGTGCTGCCAACCAAGTGAATCTGATCCAAAGGTGCTTATTTTTCACATAAAATAGCAACTGATTGGTTTACAAGTTTCTTATGTTGCATGGAATAAAAAATTTGCATTTTCCTTATTTGTCCTTTTTTTTGCCTTTTCTTCGAGTCCTTCTCCCGCTGTCACCACATCTCATCCTTGGCCAAAAGGGTAGTCAGGTGCTTTGGGAACCATAATTCCTGACTGCTTATTTTAGTAAAAAAGTAGACACGAGTATAAAATGGTGAAACAAATTGTGAACTCACCTCAACTAACTTTTCATTTATCAAAATAACTGGTACTTCAATTTAACCAGAGGAAAATTAATTCTAGGGCTAGGAAACAGAAGGAAAATATCTGCCATCTGCCAGGTTTCTTGCTCCTGCAGTGACCCTTGGTAGAACAGGACATAGGTCAGCAGAAATCAGCTTAAACGGGACTGGATTCAACAGGGAGGTGGAAGGAGCAAGAGTATTAATGATGGAGCGCAAGGAGAGGCTGGAGATGAGGCAGGGTAGTGAAGGTGGGTGACGGTAAGACAGAGGATCTCAGTCCCGAGCAGCAGCCAATATGCGCACAAGAAGGAACCACCTGTAGTTACATTTACAAACTGTTTCCGTTCCGAGAAAGTCCGAACCCTTCAATGAGTTCTAACTTTACTTGGACAACTGTGAAAGGAGGAGTTGGGGCCAGTGGGAAGGTGGACAGAGTTTAGGCCTGCATTGTGGCCTGGATCAGGGCTGCAGTTTGACACCAAGACTTGTGAATCCAATTACTGCAATCCTATTTCAGTCTCCCAGTGAAAGTTGCCCGGTTACAGTGTATCTGAGGGAGCTTCAATCAATTTTATCATGTAGCCACACCTGAGGAATAGACACTTGGGCAGGGTGGAAGAGGGCTGCTAGCACCTGTAGACTGGACAACTGTAGCACTGACCCCAGCATGAGTCGCTGTCTTTTGAAAGGTGGGGGGGGGGAGGGGGGGGGGGGGGATGAAAAGTACCCAGCTAATAGAACACTGACGGTCACCAAATGACAGTACCAAGTCCTGCCTAAATATACATTCGACGTTTTACACAGTAAAGTGGTCAGGCCACAAACCCTAGTTCACTAAAATAGTCGCTTTCATCCAAAATACAGCCTATGTCAATAAACCAGCAAAATAAAACTCGAATAACACAATAAGGAATTCAGGAGAAACTTCTTTACCCAGAAAGTGGTTAGAATGTGGATACTCGCTACCACAAGGAGTAGTTGAGACGAACAGTATAGATGCATTTAAGGGGAAGCTGGATAAACACTGAGGTAGAAAGGAATAGAAGGATATGCTGATCGGGTGAGATGAAGTAGGGTGGGAAGAGGCTCGTGTGAAGCATATAAACACCGGCATGGACCAGTTGGGCCGAATGACCTGTTTCCATGCTGTACATTCTATGTAATTCAATGTCAGCGGTCTTCTGCAGGACAGGATCGGAGTGACTGCTGTGGCAGATCTTCATTTTTGATCAAAAACTACAGTAGAGGTTCAATCTCGTCAGTACAATGAAGAGTGGGATTGCACAAGCAGGTCTGCACTCAAATTCTAGTGCTACATTTATAATTATAGCAATCTAAATGCAGTGCTAAAATTTAATGATAGGGAGGTGCAATTTGCCAACTGTAAGCAGTTTGCATTTTAGCAGAGGAAACAATTTTCTTACCTTTAGGTGAAGCCTCCACATAATCTAATACTGCCACTTTCCTGTCGTACTGGGCCGCTGTAGGTAAGTAAATGCAAACAGCAATTAGGCTGCACTTCTGTTTTACGCAGCAGCCAAACAACAGTGATTATGTGAATATAGTAACAATAATACTTGCATATATGTATTAAATGCTAACGGAAGGTTACATCACCTCCATGCTGCGCTCACGCACCAGCTTTCAGCCGCCTTATCAAGAGACATAGGAAAAGGCACCTGACCATCCCCTTAGTCAGGGAACAGTGTGTGGCACCACAAGAGAGAGAGAGAGAGAATGGAGAGCCACACACTGTTCCAGTATAAGTAGCAAAGTAAATTTAGAATGAGGGAGAATTTTGTATACTGTTTTACATTTTTTAAATGTAATAAACTCATAAAAATGCCAAATTACTGTCTTCCTTTCCATTGAGCCAGGTCAGGAGAGGTGATTAAAATAGTCACCCCTTCAGATTCCCATTTCTCGCAACTGAAGTCCTCCACCTAGTGGCTTCATTAAGAATAATGGTTCTTTTTAGGTCAGATGATTCATTATCTGATTAACCAAAGCCAGAATCTCTGTCTGCAGGGCCAGTGGTAGACACGGGCCAGTCAGTGACCAGAGAGAACTTTCAAAATGCTAACAAAACAGCTCTGTCCCTTTAACAGTGACAGGGAGACACTTGAACAAACATTTTAGCCACTGAGCTGATTCAACAAACACAGAATTTCATAGCACAGGACGCCGCCATTTGGCCCATTGTGCCTGCACCGACTCTCTGAAAGAGCTATCCACTTACTCCCATTCCCCACACTCTTTACCCAGAGAGTGGTTAGAATATGGAGCTCGCTACCACAAGGAGTAGTTGAAGCAAATAGCACAGGTACCTTTAAGGGGACGTTAGATAAACACAAGAAGAAGAAAGGAATGGAAGGATATGCTGATAGGGCTAGATAAAGAGGGGTGGGAGGAGGCTCGTATAGAACATAAACCCTGGCATAGACCAGTTGGGCCAAATGGCTTGTTTACGTACTGTAGACTCTATATAATTCTATGTAAAACTTTTACATTTTACTTTTTCAAATATTTATCCCCTTCCCTCTTGAAAGCTATTATGGATTCTACTTCCATCACTGTTTCTGGTGCAGCATTACATGTCCTATCAACCCTCTGCATAAAAAATTCTCTTACCCTCCTCTTTTGTTCTTTTGGTGGTGCCCTTAAATTTATGCCCTCTAGTTGCCTCCTAAGTTGCTGAGGGAAGTAAGGGTGGACATTGCGGAGGCACTGGCCATAATCTTCCAATCCTCCTTAGATATGGAGGTGGTACCAGAGGACTGGAGAATTGCAAATGTTACACCCTTGTTCAAAAAAGGGTGTAAGGATAAACCCAGCAACGACAGGCCAGTCAGTTTAACCTCAATGGTGGGGAAGCTTTTAGAAACGATAATCCGCAACAAAATTAATAGTCACTTGGACAAGTGTGGATAAGTGTAGATTAATAAAGGAAAGCCAGCACAGATTTGTTAAAGGCAAATCGTGTTCAACTAACTTGATTTGAGTTTTTTGATGAGGTAACAGAGAGGGCTGATGAGGGCAATGCGGTTGATGTTGTGTACAAGGACTTTCAATAGGCGTTTGATAAAATGCCACATAATAGGCTTGTCAGCAAAATTGACGCCCATGGAATAAAGGGGACAGTGACAGCATGGATACAAAATTAGCTAAGTGACAGGAAACAGAGAGTAGTGGTAAACGGTTATTTTTCGGACTGGAGGAAGGTATACAGTGGTGTTCCCCAAGGGTGGTACTGGGACCACTGCTTTTTTTTGATATATATTAATGATTTGGACTTGGGTGTAGAGGGCACAATTTCAAAATCTGCAGATGACACAAAACTTGGAAGTATAGTA
Source organism: Heptranchias perlo (assembly GCF_035084215.1). Classification (NCBI taxonomy): domain Eukaryota; kingdom Metazoa; phylum Chordata; class Chondrichthyes; order Hexanchiformes; family Hexanchidae; genus Heptranchias; species Heptranchias perlo. The sequence continues at coordinate 41,391,411 of NC_090349.1, forward strand.
AACAATGAGGAGGATAGTAATAGACTTCAAGAAGACACAGACAGGCTGGTGGAATGGGCAAACATATGGCAGATGAATTTAATGCAGAGAAGTGCGAAGTGATACATTTTGGCAGGAAGAATGAGGGAAGGCAATTCTAAACTAAATGGTATAATTATAAAAAGCGTGCAGGAACAGAGATACCTGGGGATATATGTGCACAAATCGTTGAAGGTGGCAGGACAGGTTGAGAAAGCAGTTAAAAATGCATATGGGATCCTGGGCTTTATAAATAGAGGTATAGAGTACAAAAGCAAGGAAGTTATGTTGAACTTTTATAAAACACTGGTTCGGCCACAACGGGAATATTGTGTCCAATTCTGGGCACTACACTTTAGGAAAGATGTGAAGGCCTTAGGGAGGGTGCAGAATAAATTTACTAGAATGGTTCCAGGGATGAAGGACTTCAGTTACATGGATAGACTGGAGAAGCTGGGGTTGTTCTCCTTCAAGCAGAGAAAGTTGGGAGGAGATTTGATTTGATAATTATGTTCAAAATCATGAAGGGTTTAGATAAAGTAAATAAAGAGAAACTGTTCCCATTGGCAGAAGGGTTGAGAACCAGAGGAGACAGATTTAACTTGATTGGCAAAAGAACTAAAGGCGAAATGAGGAAAAACTTTTTTACGCAGCGTGTAGTTATGATCTGGAATGCGCTGCTTGAAAGGGTAGTGAAAGCAAATTCAATCGTGGCTTTTAAAAAGGAATTGGATAAATACTTGAAGGGAAAAAATATACGGGAAAAGAGCAGAGGAATGGGACTAACTGGTTTGCTCTTACAAAGAGCTGGCACGGGCTCAATGGGCCAAATGGCCTCCTTCCTTGCAGTAACCATTCTATGATTCTATGATTTTAGCTACTGACTCAACAACCAATGGAAATAATTTTTCCTGAATTAGCTTACCAAAATCCCTCACAATTGTGTAAACCTTCTTTATTCTAATGAAAAGAGCCTCCGTTTCTCTAGTCTCTCCTCATAACTGAAGTCGCTCATCGGTGGTATCATCTTAGTAAATCTTTCCGAAAAGTAAGGCACCCAAAGCTGGACAAAACATTCTAACCGCGGCCTAACCAGTGATTTGGATAGGTTTCCAATATCTTTTGGCTTTTGTACGCTGTACCTCTTTTGTAAATCCCAGGATCCTATAAGCTTTATTTTTGCAACTTGTCCTCCCACTTTTAAAGATTTGTGCATGTCCAGTTATATATCCTTAATAATTCTTGAACTTCAGTACATGCTTATTAAATATAAAGGGCAATTACTTGGAAGTCGATTATAATTATGATTAGATCCTATTAATCAATCCCCCCATTCCCTGCTCTTTCCCCTCCACTCATCCAAAAACATTTTCAAAATATATAAAAACACAGCTTTCTCGTAACAAAAATAACAGGCAATGAAGCAGGCGAATAAGGCATTTCTAACAGACACTCTGTCCAACTATTAGATTTAGACCTGCAGCAAAATAAAAAACAGCAAAACACAGTAAAAAGAACTTATCTTTAAGAACGTTGCACTTTGTCACGTCTCTCACTGTGTCCCAAAACAATTCACATTAAATGAATGATTTTGAAGTGCAGTCACCTTCCTATGTAGGCAAACATGGCCACCAACAGGGTCCCTCCAACAGTGAGGAGGTGAGTGACCAGTTAATCTGGCCAGAGTGTTGGCCAGGACACTGGGGGTATGCCGTCTAGAATTGCGCCATGGGATCTAAAACATTCCACCAAAAAGGCAGACGGGGCCTGGGTTTAACATCTCTTCTGAAGGACGGCGGGGAAAAGGGGAGCCTTCATATTGATCCACAAAATGTCAGCCTGTCAAACATGTATACAAATATAAATAACAAGGGTCACAATCAATAAAACAGAAAGGAAACAGGAAAAAGTGACAATATTGTACGAAACAAGAGTTTAAATGATTAACTTATTAACAGGCTAATAGCAGAGTAATTTACATTGAGTCCACTGTAGGTGTTAAAAGGTTTAAGCGTTGGTTTACATTACACTCACTTTAATTATAGCCAGTTGGTTCAGAAGCATTTGAACCTACTGTGGAGAAACCTTTGTTCTCAACAGTGTAGTGAGTATAATCACAGATTTATTAAATAGCATGGTTATCAGTAGGAGGAAGGAGAGGAGAAAGAGAAAAATCTACTGAACTCTGGCAAATGAGTGTCCCCATTCTACGCTTTGGAAACAACAAACGGGATTTCCAAGTGTAGAGCTCTTCCGACCATTTGACTGATTAAAACAGTGAGTTGCGGAGCCCAACAAATCAGGTTTCTCACCTGGCTGATCAATGGTAAGGGTACTTGACAAATCAGGTTTCTCACCTGGCTGATCAATGGTAAGGGTACTACAGTGGCCTCAGCAAGGGAGGGGAAAACTGGGAAGTGTCCCTGCTCCTGGTGGTTATCTGGTAACCTGTGCTGGAAGTGCATGTGACCGGGCTCAGCTGTGACGCCTCCCATAATCAAATAACTTGTTACCATTCACCGCTTAGCTCGCACATAGACACGTGGCCAAGCTGGTCGGAAAACTGCCCCCCACAGGACCATAGACCAGCAAGGAGTCATCGTATCCACATCACAGAAACTCCGTGAAACACACAAAACCATGCAGATGATTATTAACCAACTTTAACAGAAAATAAATTATTGTAGGCAAGGAAGAACGCTATGGTTAAAATAATTAACTCTTGTCAATTGCAGATATTCAGAATACTAAAAACTTTCTATTTTACAATATTTAACAACAAATATATGGATCATTCTTGCAGGGAGCAAATAACTGGAGGTGATATTTGCAAAGAATACTCATACTTACAAAGTTAATGTTGCAGTCAACAAAATCCCAAATCATCAGTATCTCCATACAGGAAATATTTACCATATTAATGTATATAATATGGATACAGTAGTGTCGTGGTTGTGGTACTGGACTAGCAACCCAGAGGTCATGAGTAAGTTATGAAATTGAATTCAATACATCTGGTAATGAAAGCTGCCAATTCCAGTGTACAACATTAGGATGATTTACCTCTTTCCATGCATCCTGTACCTTGAGGGCTTCATTAAATCATGACAGAAGTGTAACATATACTCATTATAAGCGTCCTTGTTATGTTAAGTAAGTTGTACCTTCTTTAGAACACGCAAGGCCACCAGAACCTCCTCCAATCACCAACAGATCATACTCATATTTTCCTGCAGAAGAAAGAAACAAACGAAATGAAAAAAGATTGCACAGCGCAGGTCGTTCAGGCTAGACACACAGAAGTAGACACACAGCTCCATGCCCTCTCTAAGCAGATAAATATGGAACAGTTTTGGTAAATTCTCAGATCATCATTTCTTTGTCTGAAGTGGAGGATAAAAAGAGGGAGGAAAAACAGAAACAAAAAATAACTACAAATAATGGGCCAGAATTTGCTGTCAAAACAACAGTGAGGCTAATGTCGCTCACCATTATTTATGCGCAAATCGCACAGCAATTTCAGGCAAGGGGCAGATGCGTGTTTAAATGCAGAAATCCAGAAGGAAGGTGGGGTTAGAATGGGCACCTGGTTGTTCTTCGAGCCGGCGCGGACACGATGGGCCAAATGACCCCCTTTCTGGGCTATATCTTTTCTATGGGTCTAAGTTGGTGTCTGAGATCATTGCTCCGCTGTTAGCTTTGCAAAAATGGCATCTCGCTGTCTGACTCGCCATTGAATGGCATAAAGTTCCTGTACATGCGCAGTAGATACGAGCTAAGCTCGCCACAGAAAGTAAGGGCTTGTTCATTTCAGTCCAAGTGCCTTTTTTAACAGCATGATAAGTCTTAATTACTGCCAAACAACCTCTGGCACTGAAAATTAACTTTTACAAGTGTGGAGTCTCATTCCTTCAGCTTTTGTTGTTGGAGATTTTTTTCAGTTGAATTTTTTTTTTAATTATTTTTTTTCTCTCTTAATCCAATCTTTCTTTCCTTCTCTTTATGTTGCTTTCTGTACCAGATTTGACATTAAGTTCACTTCCTGATTCAGAATCTGCGCTGTTCATTAATAATGCTTCAATCTTATTGGTTAAGGAGGCACACAGTTGCTTGCCCTGGTCAGACATGCTCTGTCGAGGACACTGCTGTTTTCCATCTCCCACTTCCAGCAACTTGCCGTGAAAAACATACAAACAGCTGATCTGATTGTGACCTCAACCCTACTTTCCCGTTCTACCTACGATAACCTTTGACTCTCTTGTTAATCAGGAATCTATCTAACTCAGCCTTAAAAATATTCAATGATTCTGCCTCCACGCTCTCTGGGAAGGGAGTTCCACAGACTCACGACCCTCAGAGAAAAAATTTCTCCTCATCTCCGTCTTAAATGGGAGACCCCATATTTTTAAACTGTGTCTCCTGGTTCTAGTCTCTCCCACAAGGGGAAACATCCTCTCAGCATCTATCCCTTCAAGGCCCCTCGGGATCTTACATGTTTCAATAAGATCACCTCTCATTCTACTATACTCCGATGTGTACAGGCCCAACTTGTCCAACCTTTCCTCATAATATAACCCCCTCATCCCAAGAATCAGTCGAGTGAACGCTTCTCTGAACCGCCTCTAAAAGCAATTAATGTCCTTTCTTAAATAAGGAGACTAAAACTGCACACAGTATTCTAGATGTGGTCTCACCAATGCTCTGTACAACTGTAGCAAAACATCTCTACTTTTATATTCCATTCCCCTTGCAATAAATGACAACATTCCATTTGCCTTCCTAATCACTTGCTGTACCTGCATACTAACTTTTTGTGATTCATGTACTAGGACACCCCAGATCCCTCTGCACCTCATGGTTCTGCAATCTCTCTCCATTTAAATAATATACTGCTTTTTCTATTCCTCTTGCCAAAGTGGACAAGTTCACATTTTCCCACATTATACTCCATCTGCCAATTTTTTGTCCACTCACTGAACCTATCTATATCCCTTTGCAGACTCCTTATGTCCTCTTCACAACTTACTTTCCTACCCAACCTTTGTGTCATCAGCAAATTTAGCAACCATACATTCGGTTCCCTTCATCCAAGTCATTGATGTGGATTGTAAGGGGGGAGAAGGGGAGGGGAGGGGGGGGGGGAGAAGGGGAGGGGGGGGGGAGAACGGGGGATGGTGGGGGGAAGAGAAGGGGGGGGGGGGGGGGGGGAGAAAGGGGGAGGGGAGGGGGAGAAGGGGAGGGGGGGGAGAGAAGGGGGGGGGGGGGGGGAGAAGGGGGAGGGGGGGGGAGAAGGAGGGAGAGGGGA